>NW_026516841.1:0-71089 GCF_025766255.1 Zychaea mexicana | reverse complement strand
TCGTTTATTCATCAAGAAAAATTACGTCAGAGAAGTTTTCAATCACAGAGTAAAACTTTTTCATGTTCCCACAGCGACGCGTCGCAACTGTACCTTTGTTGTTTTGTCAATTGCTCACCTACAACAATGGCCTCTGCATCTGATAGCCTTGGATACCTTGTCCGTGTCTTTCCCACCTACCCGACCGAAGTAGTTACAGAGACTTTTGACAACCAGCAACAACTTGACGAGTGGGTTAAAGAAAACCCCAAGCAGCCTGCCAACTTCATCACCAACAACAAGTACATCTCTGTACCCAAGGCTTCAGATGCACGCCGAAACAATACCGGCCGTCCTCGGACAGTTGAACGTAGTATCACTTTTTTTTGTGATCACTCAAGAGAAACATCGGCTCCAGCTATCCCTGCTCTGCCCATAGACTCAACTGAACCTGCTCCCATCAAAAAACGTCGACTTGCAAAACCATCTATTAAAGTAAATTGTCGTGCTCGATACCGTATTCAATACTTATTCTCAGGCAAAATCAAACTTGTATATCACTGGCAACATCAACACCATGACCCTACCGAGATAACCAATGCTACTCGCTCACAACTCCCCGCTGAAACACGTAAATGGATCGAAGAACTTGTCAATAACAAGTTGGAGTGGGATCAAATTCAGGAACATCTGCGTTTGACTGATAAACAACTTCAAGATGTAAGTATCATCTATACATGTAAAGCAAAACTATGATGATAACTTGTAGAGATGCTAACCTGTGGTATCAGCTCGAGGAAGGCGAAGGACCGTTCCCGGAAGCCTTACGTGTGAAGCAGCATCATGTCATGAATATCATCGCCAACCAACAGTCAAGATTAGCAAGAAAAGATTTAATCGATAAAGAAAGTGTAGTCAAGTGGCTTCTCTTTTTAAAAGATCAAGGTTATCAAACGTTGGAATATATCACGGATTCTACTTTTGTTGTTGCATGGATATCATCACGACAAGCTTTGGTAAGAAAAGATATATACTTAAATATAATGCAATGTTCGTATATTAAGATGCATATGTGCTTTATAGCTGCTCAAGAAATCAAATGAGATCTGTATTGATGCCACACACAAGACTTGCAAATCTATCATCAGTGGTCGGGCTGATGCGTATCTGTTTTCTATCGTTGCCAAGCATACAGTTACTGGACAAGGTTACCCTCTTGCGTTTATGATCACAGATAAAGAAGATAGTGAAAATTTGCAAGTATGGTTTCGATGGCTCCGAGACAGAATTGAATACACACCAACAAGGATCATGATCGATTGCAGTCCAGTTGAAATTAACAGCATCAGAGCAGTTTATGGTCATCAAGTTCAAGTTCTTCTGTGTCATTGGCACATCAAAAGAGCATGGGAAAAGCACATCACGTCCAAGGTACCATTTAGTTAGCCACATTATCGTATATTCAATATAACCTTCTTTTTTCTATATGTTGGGTTATAGATCAAAACTACTCTGTCAACAGCCGATATGAAGAAAAAAAGAGATGAAGCTCGTTCTGCCCTTGGTGCTTTGATGAATTGCAAAACTGTCGTTGAATTTGTGCATGCATGAGATTAATTTGGTAAAAAATGGCGAGATACATATGAGCATTTTAAATTTTATGGCTATGTGTTGGACTATTGGGCATCCTAAGCATCATCTTTGGAGCAAGGCTTGGAGAGAGGTACGTTTTAGGCTCGTTTTAGCTTTATTTTGCGCTTCAACATAATGCACGGTTGTATATTCTTTAGAATGCGTCCTTCCATACAAATAATCTGATCGAAAGCTGGCATTCCAAACTTAAACGCAAATATCTTCCATACAGTCGCAATCATCGTGCTGATCGTGTAATCTATATGTTGACGCAGTTTTTGAAAATGATTACCGTGCTCAAGTCCTACGTATTTTGGCTGGTGTCGAAGAAACAACAGCGACTAGAGAAGCTTAACAAACGAAAGAGAAGCCTGCAAAAAATCACCAGATGAAGCTGACCGGATGATAACTATCCATGATGATCATGTATGTACCACTTCTGTATGTGTGCGTTTACTTTTACAATTGCTGATCGTACTGTGGCAATAGGTTACCTATCAATCTTTTGCTAGTTCTGCATTGTATACTTTAAAGCTTGAAGAAACTGATAGCAATGGCGTTATTGGTTCTTGTAGTTGTGAAGATTTTAAAAGCGTAACCAACCATGCAAGCATATATATCTTAGCGCATATAACACCACCATTCTAGTAATCATAAACCAAAGTTTCCCTCGCCAATCAACAACAGCATCATCGTCATTACCAGCATCATCTTTAGTCAACAACATTAACAGCATCTATGCAACTAGCACCATCCTCACAGCACCAGCAGCGGCAACATAGAAACGATCTGCTCGCTGAATATGAACGCTCGACAAATCAACTTGATAATCTATTTGCAAGAAACAAATCAAACATATCTACAACACAACTAGAGAATTGATTGTTCTACAGAAAAGGCTATACACAGTCGTAGAAAAAATCATCAATCCAAATGCATGTCCCTCTCGTCAACAATGAAGAATAAAATAAATATTTAGCAGAGATACTTATTACATATATTTTGTTTTCTAATACTCTTGGTTGGACTTGGTATATATTTGTTCGGATAAAGCTGTTGGACTTGCAATATGGGACATGGGATTTGTGAACTGATCAATGATAGCGCCGCTATCTAAATTATCAACAAAGGCAAAGCCATAAGTGTGCATGGATCATGTGTCATCATTAGCAATAGTAATACACATCAACTAAGAAGCACTAAACAGGGAAAGAAGCGTATTGAGAAACAAGAATTAGACAGGTAGTATATCAGAGTCTTCAAAAAAGATAAACAGATATATTAAGTTTTTGTGTCTATGCTGATACAATAGCTTTAACCTCTTGATCCTTCGTCGTCAATTTAAACATTATCAACCATGCCGTTATGGGAAGCTCAAGATATCGCGATTTTGATACAACAAAAGCAGCAATATCCGCATGCGTCTTGGGAATATATTGCGCGAATAATTGGCAACCGCCACACACCTTCAGCCTGCAAGGCACGATATCGTCAATACAAGGTGAGTATGATATTTGAAAAACAGAAAGAGCTATTGCGGTATCGTGTATTATAAATTTATCATAATATGTTGCATATTTCTAGCCACCGTTACCTTCTCATTGGACTCCAACTCAGCGATATTACCTTGCAAAGCTGCGCGCATCCAAACCCCCTTTATCATGGAACGAAATAACTTCGCGGGTGGATCATCCGCCAGAAGAATGTGAGGAGGTTTATCGTCACCAGATAAACCATAGAGAAATCGTTTATGCCAGAGGAGTTGTGGAAGGGGAAATTAAAAGAGCAGAGCAAATACAGCTTAAAATGGATGTAAGTAATCATCGTCCAATCTTACACTGACTATATAATAGAAGGTGATTAATAAATAAAAAGCTGGATAACTTAATATCTTTTTTTAGTTGCATCCTATTCGATGGGGTCCCATCGTAGGTGATCGGCGCAACAAGCATTGGACCCAAGAGGCGCTGGTTTAATCCTAGCACGACTATCTTTCTTTCACATGCTCAAAAGGTGATATACACATGGGTTAATCATTTGCATAAAAGATATATCTTCTTGTTAATAGTCACCTATGAGTATTAGCATCAATTATTTACAAGAATTTTCTTTTATAAAAGGTGCCTTTTCAAAGTCATAGTGCACTTGTGGTAAACCACACTACTTTGAGATTGATCCGGACAACTCATCCCACTCCGCCGTCTTTGTAACCATTAGAAAGCAGTAGAGAGAACACCACACACACGAATGACATAATTAGCGCCATATCAATAATCTCTCAAACATGGATCACAATCGAGAATAACTCAGAACCAACCATTGTATACACATTGTCCTATTCTCGAGTTAGTCAGCACTTCCTTTGAATCTAGCTTATATGAGTTGAGCGAAGTGTACCTGTCAAAGAGCTTTTTTTTTGAATGAGCCAGGTGGAGGCTGAAATTTTATTGGTTGGTCACACGTTCAATGTCAAAGAGCAGATACCAATTCCAGCACAGACAAAGGTGAAATTCGCCAAACAAGGAGCACACTGATCAAGACAAAGATGACTCTTTACAATCGGAAGGCAGCGTTCATTGTCATGACCGCCAAACTCAACCTTACCATCCTTCTTCATCTTTGAAACATCCGAAACCTAGCATGTCCGCGATCCATTCATCAGTTCATCCAAACGGAAGTCTTGACAGCATATCCAAGAGTATATAAAGGGTTGTAATTCATTCAAAAAAAATCATCTCATATTTGACTCTCACAGTATTTCATATTGTCTTTTATTCAATCTCTTTTCTCTTATTATCTATTCACAACCCACGTTCATCACAGCACTCCTTCTCTCAAACAAGGTCTTCCCTTTCTCCTTCTTACAACTTTCTCTCCAATAACTCTCTTTCTATCTTATCACTATTGTTTTATATACATAAAACCTTGCACCTTTTTACTCAATACTAAAAATGGTGTCTATCAGTGTCGTGGACGACAGCGACACTGATATGACTATGGCATCAACCGACTCATTTGATACCGACAATATGCTCGTCGATAATGACCCAACCACTGATGCTTTTTCGGAAGCGAGCGACGGTGCGGCTATGATGGATGTGGACGACGAAAATATTGGTTTTGACAACGTTAATGACTACTATGACGACCTGGACAACGACACTAGCTCGGACATTACATCATTTGCCGAGAATGAGTACTCCTATGACGAAATAGCGTACATGGAGCAAGAAGGAGCAGCAGGTACTGTTAATATTGTCTTTCCACTTGTCTTCTGTATATGATTTTTATGAGCATGTATATAGTAGACTCACTATGGTTGTACCTTTATATTATTTCCTACATAGAACCGGAGCCAGACTTCATTCGCGACACGTTTTACGGCCGTGCAAATACATGGCGATTAGCCAGTCGCAAATGCAAGTTGAGGGTAGCATTAAGTGAAAATCGTGAGCTGTACAGGGTTCGTACACCATTTATAAAGCCGACACCAAGATCATTCATAATTATCTGGACAGAAAAGCTAAAACAATCTTATATTACCGCTAGGCTTACCTTCGTTCGTTAGCTGAGTGGTACCAAGTACTTCGCAGAGACGCCTTGAACTTGATTAATCTGCATGCTCTGCTTGCATACGAAAGCAACGGTGAGATACCCATGCCAGAATTAGACAATCAAACGTATTGGGCTACGGCATTTCGGATGGTGATCACCAATCCAACGCAAGAGGCACCTGTCCCGGCTCGCGTGAGAATAATTTCTGTTGTTGCTTGGGATGAATTGTGCATAATATGTACTGTATGTCGCGGAACATGCAGCACTGACAAGCTTTTTACATTATTGACTTCAATAGACTCCAAACCGCTACGCCGTTCTACGCGATATCTTCAATAACCATTATCAGCCACAACGCCGGAATGCGGAAACAGGAGAAGGTATTAGATATACCGATATGACGCTTTGAAACTGGGTAAATGTAAAACAATGATAGATGTTTGATACTGACTTTCTTAACAGCGTTATACGATCTTCCTGTTCTTCGTCAAGACTTATCAATGTCCTTGTTGGCTCGATTAGCAGAGCTGTTTGCAGTAAAGGCTAAAACCAGTAAGTGTAGTGTACACGCAATTCTTTACATGCTCTATATATATCTGTTAAACCATAGAAATAGTTATTAACTGAGGATATAATATTTGTAGATGCCATGAACCACCTATGCGCCAACATTCCTGTTTTTCTCAAGCGTGTATGGGTCGCATATCTGAGTCATCTGCGCCATGAACATAACCTTACCTTTCGAATCAGCATCTCTAGCATGGGTAAACAAAAGAATGATTTTCTTTTCTACTTACATTGGTAATACTGGAGTGTTGAAAAATATCTCACCGCTATTTTTTATGGTGATCTGCTTATAGCAAAAGAAATCTGTAATTTGATCACAACGCACAGAACTCATTTGACTCAGCGTTTAATTGAACGAATTCCAGCAGCAATTTTACTGAGGTGCTTCAATATTTCAAGTAAGAAATTACACATAATTTCTTTTTAATTTGTTATGATGATTATATAGATACAACACATAGATAAACACACAGTTATAACTAAGACGGTGTTACTATTTTCAACTTTTTTAGCCAACACACTGCACGATTCGAACAAGCATATGCCGGCGTGAATATCGCACGCATAGTACAGCGACCGTCCATATCTGGCCCTGCAATGCTAGTGAATTCGCTATCCTTTTATATCTGGCTGTCACTTGAAGCCCAGCCTTTCCAATTCTGTCCCAAGTGGACTCCACTACCACTTGCCAGTCACCGCATTGGATTCATGCCGGTCGACCTTGAAACTATGTATTACATCGTACGCGAAGTGGACGAGCGAGATCCTGCACAAGTGCCGGATAATATTGTGGTAATGATATGCGTTTTTACTCTCTTTGTGTTTCCAGTTATTAAAAGATGTTATTTGTTTATTTACTGGCTTGTTTCCATCGATGCATAAATCTAGAGACCAAATAACGTTCCTGGTCGTGGACGTTGCTTGTCATATCGTGTTTTCAGACAGCAAGATCCTGAGCTGCTTGAAGGCTTCTGGGAGTCGCTATTTAATATCGGTCACGTAGAGCCGCGACGTTGCCGATACGCAGTCGAAGGTAGATTCCGTATACATTTTGAATAGTCACAAAGTGGTATCTTTTGATAGTTATATCTAAACTCATCTATCTCATATACATTTATAAATATGATGTGCCCAGGTCAAGGTGTTGTGCCCCCAGAAGACCGCGAGCTCAAACTCTTCAATAACACATTCGAAACTGATGGTGTCGCCATTGTGTTCCATTTTCGCAGGCCTGTGACAACGCGGCGTGGAGGTTGGTAGTACCCTCATAGCATGCAATATTAAAAGTATGTATTTGGTCATGACGAGATCTCATAAATCTATTATTAGAGTATATGCCTTCTAGCTCCAAACAAGTTAAACGCTTTCCTCGTGAAATTGACGTCACACAGTGGAGAAGAGGAATGTATCATCTTTCCAAAGAGCCAGATGGTCTTGATGCAGAGCGGCTTCATAATTTTCGAACAGTGTTCATAGACCCAGGTATATATCTAATCATTCTCAAAATATGTAACGTTATCTAAGTAGATATTTTGTATATTACTTTAGGCATCCGGTCTCTGGTCACTGCTGTAGACACTCTTGAGCCGCTCGAAACACCTGAAGCGAGAGCAGAGCACGTATATCAGCTAAATAACAGAACATACCAGTGAGTACTGCGTGCAGTATATTTACTTTTAGCAAGTATGAGCGTGTGTCCGCGCTTTTTACATCTGATGCCAACATGTTTGATTTTGTACATAACCCTTTTTCAGGTTCCAGTCCATGTTCAAGTGGGCGCTCCAAAAGGAAAACAAAAATCGAGCACGCTATGCTCATGTCGAGCGACAGGCTCATCCGGATCAAGATATCCCGGAGATACAGGAGGTGTATGATATGTTGAGAGGACATCCGGCTTCAGCGCCTACTTCGGAAGGTTTCCGAAATTACATCAGAATGTTGAGTGGCGTGCACAGACAGTAAGTTACTCAGCTATGTCGATATATACTGGAACACCGTGATCATCATTTTGGCATGAGTATTCACTCTAGTTTTTTTTTTTTTTGAAAAAAAAATAGCATCCATGAACAATTTAACAAACATTTCTTTCACCGGGAAACGCTACTCACTCTTTTTTCTGCGCGCAAAAGCGCATTGGAGAATCTTGCCAACAGATTGATAGGGTTGGATCACCGTGAAGATGTAAGTATCTTTCTGTGTATGAGTACTTCTTTGATAAGTCGCAAAAACTAATATGGTTGCTTCAAGGTACCTCTCCCTTTCTTCAATAAGGCCTCCAAACGCGAACGCAAAGCTCACCGCCGCCGGTTTCGCCGACCGCGCCGCGCACATGCAGGATTCAGAGTGGAAGACAATTGTATTGTAGCATATGGTGATGGAAGGTTTAAGCCCTCCTTCAAAGGATTTGAACCTATTCCTGTTGAGGTAAATAAGAAAATTTATCTGGCAGACGTGGTGGAACGTTAATTAGTGACGAATGAAGCGAGTGTCCTTGCTATGAATTGACGCCTCTATTATAAATAACTTTGTAGACGTTCCGGGCGGTTCTAGCAAGACGTGTAATGGTCATGCTCATCGATGAGTATCGAACCAGTGTTGTGTGCAGTGCTTGCGATGCGAACACGCGTCAATTTCGAGACCGTCCAGGAAGTGTTCAAGTGTGTCGCGAGCACACAAAGCGGAGAATTCGTCGGATCCGCGAACGTGCTGAAGACGATGGACACAGGAACAATGCCCGACGGCAGCTCTGGTGTGTGGATGACGACGGCCATAACCTTTGGCCAACATCGACTTGCAACGACCGTCAAAACGCTGGTACGTAATATAGGCTTTGTTACTTTCTATCGTGTATACAAGAAGTTTGTAAAACAGTGAGAGAGCTTCAATAGCTAATATTAATGGTTGTAATAATATACCAAAACTTATTTCCAGCTGGTTCCCAATTATCCGTGTATCCATTGAAGTTCTGCGATCATTGTCCTGTACCTACTGTAAGTAGCTAGTATTTGATTGTTTTATTACATCAGTGCCTTGATAATGCATCATGCGACTTGCGCATAAGCTCACATTATCTATACATATAGTTGTGGGACCGTGATAATAATGCTGCCCGAAACATTGGTCGTATCTTCATGCAATACGTCCAAACTGGTAATTTGAGATCGCGACCACCGTCGATGCGTCGTCCCGCTGGAGAAAATGTATTAGACGATGCCCACGACGACGAGTTTGAAGAGGAGGAGGAAGACGAAGAAGAGCAGGCCTTGGCGCCTGTCATGGAGTGAGTGGAGGGCCACTCCAACGAGATACAAATTGGGGGGAGGTAAGTATCTTATTCCATACTCGTTTCTTTACTTTTGTAACAGCTGTCTAACTTTTGTTTCTTTTCATGCATACGCTTTAATACACTTCTTTCCTTCTTTCTGTTGCATTTATTCTCCGCTTCTTATTTCTAATTTTTCTTGATGAATAAAAGACCCCCAGCCTACTGGTGTTCAGATTTGAAGTGCCGATAACTTTTTGACGTAGCAGGAGTGCAACCTCACATTTCCACAGCTTTTGGGACTAGAGCGGTTATGGATTCACTCCAAGATGTTTTCGAGGGTGCTGCTACTATAGAGGAAAATGCCATCCAGTACTCGATCTTTTTTCCTGTACTCTCGGATCCCGACTCCATGTTGGACCGAGTGCAGGATTCCCTGGCAATGATCCGATCGCTAGTCCAACCTCATATCAATGACTACTTGTGGCAAAAAGATCAGTTCTACTTAGCGATCGTTCACGATGATTCCAAAGGTAAGGAAGGGCCTTATAAACGAATAAATGTGGCACAAATACACAAGTGATAACTAATCAGTTTACCAATCTTGAGCAGATCCTGGCTATCCATACCTACACGGCATTACACATTTCGGCGACTGTATTCACGACGAGTGGTTTATCGTATACCTTCTTCGACTGATTACCGAGAAAATAGCGAATACGGTAGCAACACTCTACGACAATGACGGCGATGTGTTATTGATCGAGGCAGCCATGGCGCTTCCTGCATGGCTCGATCCAAGCAACAGCCAGAATCGTGTAGCCTTGTACAAAGGCGACGTACATATTATACCCATGCCGCGCACTCCCGCCGACTTGATACAGGTACCCGTTGCATTAACACAAGCACGCGCCGTCGAGATCATTCGCAATCCTCGTATAGAAACGCGTGCCGATGCAGCAATCCAGGAAGTGATTGACGCACGCAAGGCCACCCACGACGAACGACACCTCGCGCGATGTACATTACCTGCACATGCTGCCTATGTGCTTCTCCAACACCCACAACTTCTTCCACTCGCCGTTGAGGCGTTCTATCTTCGTGATCCAGTCGGTCTCAAAGCATGCAGCACAATGCGTCGATTTCCGCCGAACGATTCCGTCACTACGACCGTTAAGTTTACAAAGACCACCTATGCCCAAACTGTCAGCCAAAAGTTTTATCCACCCAAACCATTTCACTTGCCGAAACCTAGCAATAAGCGCTCGTTTTTCATGGCTGAACTCGGTATGAAGGTTGCTTGTGGCCTGGAAATGCTCTATTATCAAAGCAGCAGTATTGACGCGAATGTCGACGAGGAAGCACAGAAAACCAAATCAATTGCCGAAGATCCCAAATACAAGCAGTTTTTGTCTCGCTTGACGCGACTCGGTTATTTCCGACAGGAACGATCTGGATCCAAGCTCTATCGAGAGTTAGAACAACAAGCCCAGCAACAGTATCGAGAAATGCGACGAGATGTGGACGACCCTGAGACGTTTGCGGGTAGCCAGGTGCTACCTAACCCGCACAAAACGATCGATAATCTTTTATCCACTTATTCGGAAGAAGCGCTCGATAAATTGCTAAAGGCCAATCCAGATATTGAAGACAACGATGATTGGATGAATGTGGATCCACAGCAATTGGAGGAGTTGTTGAACCAAAGAATGGGTCAAATGCAAAATGGCATGATGGCGGATTTCGAGCGTGAAATAAACGATGAGGACGACGACCCTATGCCTGAAGGCGGCGTGGATTTAGACAAGATGATGTCTCAGTTTGCAAATTTCATCGAAGGTAGCAAAAGTGGACTAGACGGTGTAGATTTTCCAGGGTAAGGACCAGTTTTGAGTTGCTTTTTATTCTTTATCCATTCTAACCTGATCACTCATATCATTTAGCGAAGAAGAAGAGGATGAGGATGACAGCGACTATGAAGGAGAAGAAGATGTGGATGCCTCGTTATCATTCGACGCTGAGCGTTTCATGAACATTTTAACGAACGTGCTGGGTCCGGCACCCGGAGTTCCTGTTGAGCAAAAAGAGCAAGAACAACCGCTACAAAAAGAAGAAAAGGATCGATTAGATGAGGAAGAGGAAGAGGATGTTATCAAGCAAATGGACGAAGAGATCAACGCACAAGAGAAGTTGGGATCGTTTGCCAAGCAAACCGACGATGTAGATGCGCCTGTCGACGTATCTCTTAATCTAGTAAAGAACATCCTGGAGAGTTACAAGAGTCAACAGGGTCTTCCTGGTCCTGCGGGTAACATACTAGGACAATTTGGCATTGTTCTTCCAGCGGATGATGAAGAAGATGACGATGACGATGATCATGATCAGAATGAACACCAAAATGTACATAATTTAAAAAAGTAATAATAATTTTGTTGTAAATAATTACACTATTATTACTAGGAAACGTAAAAAAAAAAGAGAACTACTACATAGTACACATTAGAAGGGGGGAAGAGGGTGAGATTTTGATTCTCTTTTGTTTTGTAGCTTTATACAAGTCAAATGACGAAAGTGAATGGTAGGTACGGAAAGGAAGGAACAAGATAATGGAAGTAGTATATATGGGATAAGGGAAAAAGAAGTATGTAGAAGAGAAAAATCGAGAATGTGTGATTTTAATAATGGCCACGCGCACGTCTCGCTCGTTCAGCCTGCTTCTTTTTCTTTTCTATGATGCGTAGCAGATCACCTTCATCTTCCGAGTCGTCCGAGTCACTGGAGAGTGGAAGCTGTTGACTATTGCTATGCTCCAAGTCACTATCATCAGTGAGATCATCGTAGTATGAATAGTCGTAATTCCGGTGAGCCATTCGAGGCTTGGATGACGGTGTGCTGTTGATAGACGGACGAATGTTGTTTGTGTTGTTGTATCCTAGATTGGATGAAGTGCCAGCGAGAGGCTGGAGGACGTGCGTAGGGACATTACTGGTGGTAGTGGTAGCGGTGGTGGAATAATCATTAGACGGTAGTCGAGATTGGTATTGTTGTTGATAAGTTGGTGTACGAGGATACTGTTGCTGCTGGGCGTAGTCATAATTACCAGTAGCATCATAATAGGAGGTACGGTTCATGCTGCTATTACTAGCAGTAGTAGTGGTAGGAGTAGTCATCGTTGCAGTAGGACGCATTGTATACATGCTTCCGCCGCTTGGTGTAGCAGCTGGAGGAGGAAGGGGTGGATTGTTGAGAAGGTCAGGTGTGGAGGAAGATCTGTTGAGGTACGTCTGACTGCCAGCGGTAACAATCATATTGCGGCCCCCGGAGGAGTAATATGGATCGGGTGTAGTGAGGTTCGTACTAGCCGACGTATTTCGTGACAAGGTAGGAGACCGTTGCTCGTAAGACTGGCTCGAGCGCCAGGACTTTACCGACCCTTGTGAACGTCGGGATGAATGAGAAGCATTTGAATCTGAACGGACAACGCCGGGTTCACTAATATGGGTGTTACGAAGCGTGAGCGTCACTGTGGACGCAGATCCAACAGAAAGCATCGAACTTGACATATTGCGTCGATGTTGTTGTTGGTATGTCGTTGTAGACGATTTGGATTGTGTCGGTTGTGGTGGTGGTGGTGGTAATGAGAAGTCAGAATCACCCCTGATATTATGATCATCGTAATCCTCCTCCTCGTCGCTCACTAAGCGATCGTCGTCTAAATAGTCATCGTCGTCCTCGTCGTCGATGGGAACGTCCGCTTTTGGCCAGGTGCCAATGACAATGGGCATTTCCAGACACTGCGATTCTACTGCCTTTTTCTTTTCGAGAAAGAGACGAATGCGTATCTTGTAGTGTATATCGATGACTTTATCCTTGTATCGAATGGACGGAGGCGTGGATGTAGGAATAAGGATCTGCGAATTGATCGCTTGGGAAAAGTTGTATGGTCCGATGATGTTGATGTCATGTTCGACTGATTTCAAGATATCCTGTTTGCCCAGCGTGTTCCTGTCAAGACACATGTCAGCAAAAAAAAGTAATAATGCGTAGCGTTACTTCTACACGGCATCCTCCTTTTACCTGGCGGTGCGGATATCCACTGTACGAACAAGATCGACTCTGACGGCGTTTTTACGGGTAAAAGATTCGTAATGACTGAAAACAATGCTGAGCTTGACCAAATCGCCTGATTTCCGATATGTAAAAAATATGAGCACAGGAAGAAAACAATGACATGCGAACGGTTACCTAAAACGGAAAGTACATACCTCTTGTGAAGCCAAAGCGTGGCATGGAGACCCTGAGCTGGCATTGTTGATGCCGCTTGGATACCAACTGTGGTATTACAAAATCCAAGCTCTGTTCCTGAGTCTTGTTGTACTGTGGCGACTGGACATCCACAAACTCCAGGATGGGTACCGTGTATTCCGCTTTGGAGCACAACGATTCCGGAACCATCGGTCGATCATGGATTGCCGTCAACATATATCGAATACGTGCCTTTCGCTTACCAAACTAATAGAAACATGTTAAGTTCCAATGATTGCATACCCTTGACAGAAGCCTTTTCTTTCTCCCTCATCCCTCCATTCCTTGCACGAACCTCCATGGCACTCGGTAAATCATCTGGAACAACGAATTCAAAGTCAAAGTTGTGTTTCTTAGCATCCAAAATGTGTGCCTTGTTGCTGCCATCGTTAGACACTGCAATGGTTTCAGTCTTTTGGAACAACGTAATCGTTTCCTTGTCCTTCATCGACAAATACACTTCACCCGTAAACCTTAGCGTAATGTGGTTCGTTTTCGTTGGGCTCTTCGGGTGGACAGTGACCACACCTATGGCAATGTAGTAACAATAGTATACAATTTAGAGAAACAGAGAGACAGTGCTAAATGCTATCTTCGCTTCCATAGCAACAATAAAACAGCAGTTTCTATAAACAGATATCCAAGGCGATAAAAATGAATTTACCTTTGATTGTTTCGCCAGGAAAGTAAAATTTCTCCTCATTGAGACGAATGTCGATAGTCTTGCTGGTGCCTTTTGTAAGATGCCTCATACGGGCGTGGTTGTTGTTTCGTTGTTAAAGGGAAAGCGATAGCCAAAAAAAAAAAGAGGGAGAGAGGAATGTATAAATAACAATCGACTGGTTTTTCTCTTCCTGTATATTTTGTTCTTCCTATTGTATTGTATTCAAATGCAAGAAAAAAGAAAAGAAAGTGATGGAGTGGCACTGTTTAAGGTGCAAGAGAAACAAAGAGGGTTATTAAAGAGAAAAAATAAAAGACGAAAAGAGAGCGAGAAGTATGAAGCAGCAATCAAGACGCTAATTCAGGTCCAGCGCGCTATTATGTATACTTGGGCGTTGCTATGGCAACCATTCAGCTTTTCGGCGCCTTTGCCTTGGCAAGGGGAAACAGAGCCAATGATTGCGTCTAACCACAACAAAAATTTTGCCCAGAAGCGACAGGGCGAGACCCTTCATCGGAACAACTCTTGCTTATATTGTAGACTAGTCAATTTTTAAGTGGTTCTTTTAGATCTAATAGTGAAAAGATGGAACAGGCTTCAGATGGATACTTGGACGAGGAGCATACTGTCGCAACACAAAGTGCGCAGCAAAGAAGCGTGTGGTATGTGTGTTACATTAACAATTCGAACCTTAAATCTTTTGTGTCCAGAATACTACTTCTGCAGTTAACCGTCCTCTTGTACGTCTCTTTGCCCTGTTGTCCAGCTGAGAGTGTCCATTGACAGGGCTTATTCATCCTAAGCCGTGCAGGGGCCTATAATACTCTTATGGATGCTAATAAGAGCTCCTTTGAGTTACAAGGCAAAAATGACAGAGAGTGATGGGGAATTTCCTCTTCGCGCTCTCTCTCTCTCTCTCTCTCTCTCTCTCTCTCTCTCTCTCTCTCTCTCTCTCTCTCTCTCTCTCTCTCTTCACACCAGTATATCTTATAATGAAGAGGGCAGAGATCTTCATTTTAGGCTCGAGAAGAATATTCCACTTTTTCTGGCAATACAATCAATATATCAAGTTAGTAGTAGTGTTGTATATGCCTGCTGTTGCTGTCGTTGTAAGCTGTTTTAACACTGACCCTCCTTCTCGTGGCCCTTTCTTGTTGTCGCTCGGTACTGTATTTGATGAATGATTGTGACCACTTACTCATCTTTTCATCTTTATATTTGGCATACAATTGTACTTTAGAAAGTGGTGGTCATCAGCTTAGATACTTTCTATCCTTGCTACATACTGGCTATTTTCAGTGATATGGTGTGTACTTATAGCATTACTAGAGGCGGTAACATTGACAAATAACTACATCAAAGAAGATAATAAACGCATGTTGCTGATGTCCTGCCTTCAAGATACTAGCTAACATGCATTATGTAGCCCATTTCAATTATACAAAAGGGAGCGCGTGCAAGTGTCACTGTGATGCACATCCAGCCTTGGTGTCTGCTGAGTCCGCCGTACTTACGGTACTATACCAGCCCCAAACGTTCTGTTCTTCTGTTTCACCCGTCTCACTTTCGCTCTCTCTTTTCTTCCCTTCTCTTTGTACATATATGCCTTCACAGTTCGAAAAGGCCGTTGTAGGAATTGCGTTACCTATCCTAGTCTTCGGTCTTGTAATATACAGCTGGTACATTTACATTTTTCGCCTATGCTGTATGTTTATGAAAAGACTTTCATTGAATAAAAAGGAAGCGCTCATTCAGTTTTTTCCTGCAACTTGTTCGTTTCTCCCCTTCTGCGTATATTTATTTGTACATGACTTGATTATAGATGCACAATTACTACAAGTCAATAGAGCCGAAGCAGGTCAGTAATTAGCGAATTCATGATCGTTCAGTTTGACTTATTGGGTGTACTACTTCTTTATATTGGGGTGTATGTAGTGGCGTTTATGGTGATAGGAACGTTCTTCGTGGTTCTAACGTTAATAACATACGTGCGTGTTCTTGTCTCTTATCCTGGAAAAGCGATTCATGTAAGCTGCTGTGTGGTGGATCGACGTAAAAACGGGAAAGGGAGGAAATGATGAGGAATATCGTTATGTAATACGTCGCGCTGCTATATCCTACATAGGCTTCACCACTATCTTTATCAGCACCAACGTCATTCCCGCGTTTCTATTATTCGCCTCGGCTACTTGATCCGAAAAGTATGCAACGGCGCCAAGATCTGGAGGAAGCGAACGAAACCACGAGCCTATTACCCGTAGTATCTATCAGCAAAAACGACGGATTGCCACGTTACTGTGATTCATGTCAGTGTTACAAGCCTGACCGTACACATCATTGTAAAGAGTGCAACGCGTGCATATTGAAAATGGATCAGTGAGGATTACATGTTTCATAATCTGTATCTGGGGTGGTTTTTACCAACAATTGTTGTTATTGTACTGACTTTTATGGATAAATATTCTTCTAGTCATTGTCCATGGTAAGATCAAAAACGGATAGGAGCTTATGGCATTTCGCTAACAAGAGAGTCAATAGGATCAGCGGCTGCGTGGGTCATAAAAACTACAAATTCTTCTTCCTTTTCGTCCTGTATTGTGCCTTTTATGCCTTATGGGTACTTGGTACGACTATACCCACCGTAGTGGAGGCCATGAACGATGAGGTAGATTGCTGTTGTTCCTTGATGTAAGGAGGGAAGTGAATCAGGTTTATTAACCGCAAATAATGGAACCTTCAGGGCGCATCGTTGGACCCACAATGGATCGTACTACTTGTGCTGTAAAGTATAGCCCATCATTCTATATATCACTAGTAATCGATGCTGCTCAGAAGCATCTACTAACCAACGCTGATACGGGCATCTTTTACAGGGCTTTTGTATTTGGAATGACACTGTGGGGCTTTGCAGGTGTCCATGGCTACTATATCCTCAACAACCAAACGACCATCGAACACATTTCTCAACGGCCGAATGAAGTTCGAATTGATTTTGATACCAGTGGTCATAATTTTGAAATTGTCACGACGCATCACGACGATAACTTGTGGGATCTTGGACATGATCGAAACTGGCGTAGTGTGATGGGAAGAAATCCGTGGGGCTGGTTCTGTAAGTCTTTCTTTTTGTTCTGGATGCAAGATCGATAGTAAGTGTGTATGTGTGTTACTAAAATTCACGACATGATGGAATCATCAACAATGAAAACATTTGTAGTACCAATCTATGGTGGTCTCGGCGACGGATGCATATATCCTTACAATGAAGTGCTTTATAAAAAGATTATCGAGCGCGCCAAACGTCAACGCAGCGTGATGAATCCACCAACAGTACAAACCACCACTTAATGATCTCCCTCTTATTCCATTACTATTTCTTTAGTTCATGTATATGTGTTTACTATATAATATCATTATTTCTTTCACAATACTTCATACAACTATTCGTTCCGATTCGCATAATTGTATACGCTCTTTTAATTCAGTTTTTGGTTGAAAGGTGACGATTGTCATTATAAAGGTGTAAATATTACATTGAGTACGGATGTAAACATATGATTATTATCGATAATAATAATAGTAAGTACTAATCACTTTCATATGATTGTCTTTGTTCTTGTCATTTCCTTGCGAACCGTGCGCTGTTGTGTAACTTGTTTGTATATTGAGCACCTAGAACCCGCACATATTGAATCGCCTGGATGATCCATTTTATTTTCTTGCAAAATTGAGCACACGCATGTAGCGGCGAAACGAAAGAGCCCGCTCTTTTTTTTTCATCACTTCAAAGTAATATTTTGTCGGTACTACCAAATGTGATCCTTATGCAACAGATCATATAATAAGCAAAATCAAAGGGAGGTGCATAGCAAAAACAGCTTTCTTGTCAGTTACACGAAATTTACCGTGACAAAGTAGCAATGAGAAATGCTAGAATGGTTCATTTGATATGCGAACGAAAACAGCAAAAAAAAAAATAAGAACGACGAAAAAACCTAATTTCAAAGAGATCATCAATAATCAAAGTTATAACACCGAGCAAATATGATTGCTAAGCATACCGCTTTGAGTTTCTTTACCCTTCGGCTGGCCCACCCATCATGACAAAGAAGCAAAAGGCAGTAAGAGGGAAGAATCGGCCACCTTGGATCGGATCACGATGGATTGCACGTTGGATTTACCATAAACGTAACCGTAGGAAAGCTACCAATCATTTTAAAAAGCATTGAGGTTACACATTCCAAGGCCCTTGTTCGCTCTACTTTAAAAAAGGTTACAGATGTCAGTGTGAGAGAGTTTGTTGTTATTACTGAGGCTGGCAAGAGCAGTGGTGGGTGTGTCCGTGTGTGAAAAAAGGCTGCTTCTTTGTTTGACAACCCCATTTATCATTCTCTCTTCTTTCTTTTCCCTGTCCCTGTCTCTGTCTCTGCCTTTTGTCTTCTTCACTCTTTAACAATAACCATGTCAGCCATAGTGAATACGCTGCCTCCCGAAATTGTCCAGTTAATTTTCGGTCTACTGGACCTAGAGCAGCTCGTACGCTGTCTCCGTGTCTGTAAAGAATGGCACCGGATCCTGATCAGCCTTCCTCACCTGTGGCGCCATGTCCAGCTATCTTCACGATTTCAGGGCGCTCCTGAACGGTACGCTCAAGCATTGACCAACCTCATTCATTTGGCCGGTGACCATCTGCAATGGTTGAAATTAGACATTGAACTGTCCGAGGTGCTGGGTATTCAAGCTTTGCAACTTATAGCGGCCAACGGGTGCAAGCACTTGGAAGGACTTGGTATATCAATGATTTATGCTATGCTAAGAAGCTGTATGAGAATAGGAAAATGAAAGCTGACCGTCGTTCATATATCTAATACAGAGTTAAATAACACATCGGGTCCAGAGGAGCGGTTGCTATTGTTACGGGCTCTTCGTAACATTGGTCCCATGACAGCAATGTCATATTTACAGCTCTACTGCCTCGAGATAAATATGGACGACGTCGTACACCTTTTTGATCTTTTCCCCAACCTGACATATCTCGATCTATCCGACTCGGTACTCTATGACAGTGGCGACTATACCAGCAGCATACCATCAGGACCTGCCCATCGCCACCACCGTTACCATCACTACAATCAACGCTACCACCGCACCACACGCTTAAAAAGTCTCACGCTCAATCATATCGAGGGCGCCTCATCAGCTGTCTTTGGCTGTCTACTCCAATCTTGTCCACAGCTCGAGCAATTTCATTGTCGCGGCGCGTTACTTTCCTATGAGATTATACAGCATCTCAACCGATATAATCGATCATTACGAGTATTGGCGTATGGCCTTTGCGCAGGACACCACGCAGATCAGCATGATTTTGTAATACCGCCACCGCCAGTGATGCTCGAGATAGGCCTCGAATCGGTGTTGCTAGAGCAAGTCAATGATCAAGATCTCGCTGCCATTGTATCATACAGTGCCTACCACTATACATTATCCAAGCTGGACATTCGTTCATGCTTTATACCCGACGACACCATGGCACAATTATTATTAAACAGCAGCAGCAGCAACGGAGGATGGTCTAGTTTAAGGCAGCTCGACCTCAGCTCTGTTACCGGACTCAGTTTACCAGGATTGTTTACGTTTCTGGACGCATGTCCAAACCTCGAAAAGCTCAGTTTTAAAGATATCCCATGGTGGCGAGTAACAAATGCAACGCTGGACCGTTGGACACATTACAAGAACTTGGTGGATATACGCTATTTTGGCCAACCCGAGAGCATATCACAAGCAGCTATACAGCAACTTATCGCAGCTAAATACGCCGTTTTACAGCAGCAACGGCCTGGTGCTTTACATTTTGAGTTTAACAGACATACCCGGATCCATATCCAATTTCCAACACAATATTCAGTCGATGATCTAATACTGCTTTCTAGACTTCTTGATGAATAATTAAAATATTTGTTTCGGATAAAAAAAAAGTATTATTTTTTCTTTGTAAGAATGCAAAGTGGTATATAAAGAAATATAAAACTTTTCGGAGGGAGGACAAGTAGAAGATATGTACAATTGAGAGCGGTTAATGAGAGGTGGAGGGATTGTAGGAGGTTTTACTTTGTGAAATTAGGAAACTGAGATTGATATGGGTCGGCCATATGGAGGCCGTATGGAACATCCGGTTCCTCGTAGTTTTCGAAACATGTCGTATCGCCTTCGCCCTTGATATTGGGTCGGAATGGTGGCGAAACTTCTCGCCGTGCAATCTTATCGAAATCAATGCCTTCAAAAAATGGATGCTCCTTGATATCGCGGCTTCCGTCCTTGAGGTTGCCATAGCGACGAGTAATGTCTGGCGTCAACAAGCCGAGCAGCAGATCTTTGGCAACCGGGGATATGTGCTCGGGCCAGGACACTCGGCAGTCCAAAATATTTTGGTACATGTCGACAGGGTTCTTGTCTGTAAAAGGAGACTTGCCGACGAGCATTTCGTAAATGAGGACACCGAGGCCCCACCAATCGACGGCTTTACTGTAACCTTTGGACTTTATGATTTCGGGTGCTATTTTTTTAAAAATCGTTGAAGTTAATTTATCAGATCATAATAATCCAAGAAAAACATTGTCGGGAAAATGATATTTACCGAAATAGTCAGGCGTGCCACATACAGTCCACGTTATGTCTGGCACTTTCTTTGCGAAGCCAAAATCGACCAGCTTAACATGACCGTCCGAGTCGAGCAAGATGTTTTCAGGCTTGAGGTCGCGATAAGCAATGTCGCGCTCATGCAAATAATCCAAAGCAAATGATGACTTCGGCAGCATAAAATTTGGTAATTTCTTCTGAAAACTGTTTTTCCTGGCGCAGGATGCGGAAGAGTTCACCGCCTTGGACATATTCCATGACAAAGAACAAATGCGAATCGTCTTGGAAACTTTCTACCAAGTTGACCAAAAATGGATGGTTCACCTTGCAGAGAATGGCCTGCTCATTGTTGATATGTTGTGTTTGGCGGAGTCGTACAACGTCGTGTTTGTCGAGGGTTTTGATGGCATAGTATTGTCGGTCTGTCCGGGATTGGGCCAAATGAACCCGACCAAACTGCCCAGTGCCAAGTGTTTCGCGGATAATGTAACTGTCCAGGGGTGATGATGGCGGCGGTAATGATTGTGCTTTGGCAGGCGTGGCGACGGGGCTAGTGACTGGTGAGGCGGGAACGGATGGTGGTGGAGTCATGATCTTTTGCTGCTGTTGTGGTGGTGATAATGGTTGGTGGTGGTGATGGTGGTTGTTGTTGTTGCTGCCAATGGCAGGTGAAGTGGCTCTTGGTGAATCGATTGGTGTTACTAAACTGTCTTTGTCTATGACAAAACAAAAAAAAATTGTACATAATTAGTAAAATAAGGCAAATCAAGTAACGTTGGACATGTACACAAGTGTAGCTACAAACCTTGTAATGACAGCTCGCTTATGCTGGATCGAACGCTTAGTGTCCTGGAAATAGCACTTAGTACTGATGATACTGATGATGTGGATGCTTTCCGTTCGTGGTTGGAAATGGATGTGGATGTAAGGTCAAGTTTTGAGCTTCGCTTCTTTCCACTCGGCCAGCGAGTAATAAGAGTTTCAACGCCCTTTGAGATTGTGTCCATTGTTCGCTATTGTTGAAAGGATGAATATATGTACAAATGATAATGCGGGGGAAGAATGGAGCTAAAATATACTATTGTTTGGTCTTTGTGGGTTTTTCGCATTCTCCGGTCCTTTATATATATGTTTTATATACGATCTGGATCGATAATGAGGTTTCACCTGCAAGTGAAAACAAAAAACTTTTCAAAGACAGCACGAAGATGTGCTTTGATAGTGTCCTTTTTGTCTAGCGGAGTAGCTTCAAGATGATATCATATCAATAAAGATTAACGGCGCCGATTTGACATGTGCGCCCCTGCCTGCGCCCTGTGACAAGATAGGACGTATATAGCGGGATGGTGCGATGCACGATGGTGAACTTCGATGAAGTCAAAAATATTTATAAGCAAGCTGTGTATAATAGGCGTAGGAGATGGCTACTTTAACGGTTTCGCGGTGTGACAACAGGAAGTTTTGGATGGGGGAGTTTTGACAAGAAGGAAATGGAGACTCTTTCTATTCCACGTTGATATGAGATTTAAAAAGTGTGATAAGAGAAATAAGCATATTTAAGAGACATATTATTCTACTACACTTCATCAACGACCGCATCTAGCGCGTTTTGAAATGTTTTCAAGAGACGGTCCCTCTGCTCGAGGCCGACACTGACCCGGACCAGATAGCGCGAGACACCGAACTTTTCGGCCCAGTCAAGCTCCGTGTAATGAGCGAGGATCGTGTATGGGCTAACAAGCGTAAAGTTGGTACCCAGAGAAGGTCCCTTTGCGCAGTGCAGATTGTCGTAAAATACTTGTGCTGCCTTTTCGCTCTTGAGCATCAGTGAAAACAGACCACCGTAGCCACCAGCTGGGTTTTTCACCGCTTCATAGTGTTTATTGCACACAAATTTGGGATAGAACACCTTGTTCACTAGGTAACAACATGGCATTAGAACAATTTACCCGCTTGAAGGTGTTTATCTCTGGCTCTGCATATGCATATGTGCTTCGGAGAGCCTATTGCTAACTCTTTTAGTTACCTTTAGGATGTGATGCTAAGTAATCACACAAGGCTTCAGCATTTTCGTTGATAAGTTTAGAACGAGACTTAAAGTTTCTCGAATTGCGCTCCAGAAAGAGCGCGTCCTCGCACCATACCAAATCCTCGAAATCAGCTTCCTGATGAGCCTTGATCGCTTGATAGTGCTTCCGGTTCGGATTCAAAACCATGCTATATACAGAGATCACAAGTACGTTGCTCGTTTTAAATTTTCAAACTAAAACTAATTCAGGGGATGTGATATTGCGTAGTGTGTGCGTGTCTACTGTGTATATGTAGGGGGAGCCGACTTAAGGAAAAGGCTAATTACCTGCCACCCATGACGTTACTGTCGCCTGAAAATACTTTGGTAAGACTACTGACGACCATGTCAGCGTGCTGAAGCACGTTCACATTTGAAAAGTTGCCGAGCGTTTCATCGACAACAATCATAAAATTATACTCGTCGGCCAACTTGCGCAGCCGCTTCAAATCTGGGGTCTTGAGGAGTGGATTGGAAGGTACCTCACAGAACAAGCTCAAGATCCGTTCGCCCGATTTGAGCTTTGCTTCAATATCGTCAATGTCATTATCCTCGCCCAAACCATAGAAATAGCAACCTGCACCAAATTTTTGAAGAATTTTGAGCGTATCCGTATAAGGAAACCTACAATCACAATTATCAATTTTAGTTGACAGGCTTTTTCATCATATATCACACACTCTCACATGGTCCTCCCTCTATCCCTCTCTCCCCACAGCCCCAATATCAACCGTCATCAGCCCGATCCCTCTCTCTTTCTCTTGTTATTTTTCTTTAAGAAAACAAGTGAAACAACATACCCAAAGCAAACGCTTTTAAGTGATGCATCTAATGCAGTCATGGCACAACGATGTGCATGAAAAATGGCACTCATACCACAAGGATACAAGTAGACATCATTCTCTGACAAGCCCTTGATACCGCGATCGCCTTGCAAAGCACGTTGGTTTTCCAGCTCGGTTTCTGTAGCCTTTTCATAATCTTGGATGTTTGCGCTTTCGGTTGCAAGAATACCAGCAATGCGTCGCCGGAGTGCGACCTTGGCATGATCTGCAAATTCAATAGGCAGATTGCGACCGTACCGTTCTTCCACGTATGTTGCAGCCTCGATGTTTTTATCTTCCGTTGACGATGTTGATGATGATGATGCTGCTCCTGCTACGTCGCTGGACAATGGTGGCGTCGTTGAGGGTTTTCTTTTATTAGCATAGCGGCCTTTACTACCACCACCTGCTGCTGGTCGTTTCTGCTCCTGTTCCTGTTCTTGCTTTTCCTGATCGTCCAAAATTTGCAGACATTGTTCGGCCATACGCGACGATAAAATATCTCCACTGTGCTGCCAAAACTGCTTGGCTACTTTGAAAGCATCTTTGGGGAACAGCACCAAAAAGATTGGGATAGCTGGGTACTTTTCGACAGGGCCGAGCTTAAGTTCGACAATGCGTACTGCTTCAGTTTCCGAAAAGTACCGTTTCAAGAACTCGCGGCATCGTTCGGCAATCTTGCGCGAGGGGAAGAGCATGCCCGATTCGCTCGCTTTACCGTACTTGCTTGTCAATCGGTCGCATAGCTATACGTATAGATATCGCGTTTAATCGTATGGTATTTCTCTTGCTTGTCTAACAGTGTCAACTGAAGGGAATTTCTTTTCCGTCGAGCTATTGTTATATATAATAACTACCTTTTGAATGAAGGGATGAACAAAGAAGCGCGGATACCCGC
This sequence comes from Zychaea mexicana, assembly GCF_025766255.1. Taxonomy (NCBI): domain Eukaryota; kingdom Fungi; phylum Mucoromycota; class Mucoromycetes; order Mucorales; family Lichtheimiaceae; genus Zychaea; species Zychaea mexicana. The sequence goes on along the minus strand of NW_026516841.1, from coordinate 46,699 downwards.
ACTCCATTTTGGAAGTAACAATAGGGTTGCCTTCCTCATAATAGACATTGTCTTGCCATGTGGGGAACATGACAGAGACGGCATGAGGCGTATTTGCTGGAAGAGCAGCACCAACAGTCGTTGGTGGTTCTGGGACGGTTGTCATAATAAAAGGGAAAGACGTATATGTGTGCTCTAAGGCTGAAACCGAGTAAAGGTGTTATATGGAAAATTGATAGATTAGATCGTCGGTCTTTGTGACAACGACTTGCTCATCCCTTCCTGTGCCGGAGTTCAAGTGTCTGTGCTCTCCCTGCCTCTTCTGGGGTTGAGTTCTTTCATGCAAACTGCCCACCATGCATTTCTTTCATTTTCAATTATCAAGAGGTTGATCGACATTTCATAGTCAAGTATTGTCGCAACAGCAAAAAGTCTTCTCTCAGCATTGATGCATTAGGGCATCATTTGTCACGCAAACGTACGCGCTTTTCTCGGCGACAAAAGACAACTGCAGTACTCGCTCTCCTTCATGTTAAAACGCAGACTCTTGCATTTTAGAGTTTTTGCACTGGAGATTTTGGATGTGCGAGCCTGTTGGTAGAGTTGTACATGGGCTTCCAACTAGAATTATAGAGGATGTATCAAGCTTATGGAAAAGGAGGAAGACTACACGGGTAACAACCTGAAAGTGGTAAAAATTGACATAAAGAAGAAACTCGGTGAAGCTTGACGGGGGATCAACAGAGCAACCGTATATAGCTTGTATCGACTTGAGAAAGTTAAACTGCACTACTATTGGTGTTATTCATGTAGCAAGGTTGCTCTACAAGGGGTACATTCATTAAGCTTTCAAAAGTGTACATCAACGATTAATGATAGCAGGAAATCGTGACAATAAAGCACACATTATTATTGCTTGTCTCGCTGTATGTACTTATATTTGATGCTCACGACCTTTTACTTGACAAACGAGTTTTACCCTTATATTATCTTTTGTAAAACAGCTGTTGTTGCTCTTAGGTAAGGCCTTTACGTTATAACCAGAAATATAAAGACAAGATTACTAGCTTAAAGAATGCTTACGCTTAAAAAAGCCAAAGGGTCCGATTTAAAAGAAATAGATGCCCGATGATATACTATACAGCCCACCATGCTCCTGCTAACTTCATCAACATCCATGCATGGTAGGCAAAATCTCTGTTGCTAATAGTGGTTGGCTAATTGCACGTTGCCTTTGATCTTTCATGTGTATACTTTACGTTGTCAGGTCAGAAACAACAAGAGCGGCGTGGGGTTACACGAACGCATCAGATCGGAGTTTATGCTGCAGGAGCAGGTGGGCATTGTAACTCGATCTTGTTGGGCGAGACGGTGCAAACGACTTGTTTCTTTCTTCTCCGAGTACCCTTCAGATATAGCAACTACATTAGCACGTTTTCCTTCGTGATATATCTTATTTGTGCTTCCTGAAGAAAGAACGTGTAACGATGGTTACGATGCTTGAGAAGAACCCAGTAGCAATCACGATTAGCGACGACACTATAAAGTGCAACGTCTTGCAGAAACAATCCCTATCGGTCTATCGTCGCCTCTCTTCTTCTTCTTCTTCGACCTTTCGTCGCTTACCAACAGCATATACTATCACTATTATGGTATCGCTTAGTACTTTGTTATTAGGTGGCCTCTGCTGCATGTCCTATTTTAAGCAAAGCAGTGCTGTCCGTATCCCTTGGAAAACCCCGTTGGGAGTGCCATGGCAGGGTAAATATTGCTCAGGGGGTTAGTCCCTGGTAAGGCTTAGGAAGCAAGAGATACTTATGCAAGAAGTAATTATTTATGCAGGTGAACCAGTGTCCATTTCGAGAAAGGTCTACGATAGCAGAAAAATTGACTTTTTGCCCCATGAGAGTAAGCGCAGTGTACAAGCAATGTCATACCAGTTGCTAACCAACGTTATCATCTCGGTATCAATGACTGTACCATAGATTGGTTGGGCATGGAGCTCGATTACCAATATGTATATCCAGTTGCGAAAGCACTCAACACGACAGAGGCGCCCTTGCTTACTCGAGGTATATATCCCAAACTGTGCTGACGACAGCAAAAACGAAAGTATTAATACTGTTTTTTTTTTTGCTCACTGACTTTTTCTAGGAGAGTCGCACATCACCGTAATCACACCACCAGAGTTCAGCATCTTGGCCACAGCCAATGTCACCATTGATGAAATCAATGAGATTGCACTGAAGTACAGGATCCAAAAGACAAAGTTTGATATGGTCTGTCTTGGCAAAGAGTCGGTTGCTGTTGAAGACGAATTGTATATTGTTTACCAGATCATTGTCGATGCTCCTAACCTGGAAGCCATTCGAGAAGCCATTTTCAAACTCTATGTGAGCAAGGGCGGTAATTCAGCACTTTTTGATCCTCACGTGAGTAACAAATTAGGCTTAATGAATAAAATGCTGCGTTGTGTATATAATTATACTAACTTTGTTTCCATCATCATTCGCCATTATGATGACAGGCTTTCTGGCCCCATATCACCGTTGCCTTTACTGTAGGCGATCTGTTCGAGGCTGATGGCGTTTACAAAGGCTGGAACGTGTGCCATAGTCCTTTGCACATCAAGTTCTGGTGAAACAAATCATCTTATTCCTAAATATACTTGATTACAGGATAGAAGCACAATATTACCATTTAGATGACGTTGAATGAAGATTCATGCATGATTGGATTATCCATATCAATTGTCTATTATATTATCCTAATGCGTGCACGTAACTCTGATGCAATCCGCGTTTATGTGATGCGATATGTCTGTGTGTGAGTGACATGCACCTCCAAAAATGGCATCGCACATGAAAATGTGGATGGCTGGAACTAAAGACGAGACGGTGATGGATTGAAGCGAGAGGACGCGTAAAAAAGGCAACGATGTCAACCCCTTTCCTCCATTTCCTGCTTAAATATACATTGATCGCTGTTGGATGCTGTTACACGGTTTGGAAACGGTTAGACCCCGCCTCTAGCAGCGACCACAGCAACAACAATAAAATAATGCTGGTTGTATCAATAGGATAATACACTTGATTATTCAAAGTATGAGGACGGGGAAGAGAGCTTGATTTGGAAGCACTATGCCTCATTCAATTAGAGAAGAGGCCCTGTAAAACGAGATGGGCTTCTTTATACGCGTGGCAACACGCACGCGAAAATGAAATGCGGAGGCTTAAACGCGCTTTCCTCGTTTTTTTTTTTACTTTTTGTCGCGTCGCAACCCTGTCTTCTCCGCCATCCTTTAAAGAAGCCGCGCGCGACGCTAATAATTTTTTTTCTTTCTCTTCTTTTAACACCACTTTGTCGCCCTCTTCCTTCCTTGTGCCGGTTGTCCTCTTGTTCTGTTAAAGAAGTACAAGGACCTTTCATACTCTCGCATACATCTTCTTTCTCTCCCTCTGTTATTCCTATCCAATGTTTGTCCTCAAACGAGGTAACGCGTTCTCTCCTTGTCTGCTTCTATATTAGGAAGACGGGTGTGTCCTGCTTGCTCCTTCTTTATTGACGATACTCATACCTTTTTTATGTGCTAGACGGTCGCAAAGAGCAGGTGCACTTTGACAAGATCACATCGCGCATCAACAAGTTATGCAGCAATCTGGATTCCAAGTTCATTGACCCTCCTCAGATCGCGCAAAAGGTACATATAAGAAAGGGAACACATGCACCTTTGTTTCCTCCCGTCCTTTCCACTACGTATCCATAGGTCAGCTTCTAATGTAATGGAATTGCATTCTATAGGTCGTAACAGGCATGTACCAGGGCATCACCACCGTTGAACTTGATAACCTTGCTGCTGAAACTGCTGCGTACATGACCACCACGCACCCTGACTATGCTATCCTTGCTGCGCGTATTGCCGTGTCCAACTTGCACAAGGAGACCGACACTGACTTCAGCAAGGTTGTCCACAAGCTGTATCATCATGAGCATCCCCAGCTCAAGACCCAAAACCCGTTGGTTTCGCAAGAACTGTACGACATTTCGCAAAAGCACGCCGAACGAATTGATGCTGCCATCGATTATGAACGCGATTATGACTTTAATTTCTTTGGCTTCAAGACCTTGGAACGTAGCTATCTGATGAAGATCGATGGTAATGCTTTATATTCCCCTCCCCCACCACCCACCTTGCTCCTACCTCTACGTATACATGCACACTTTCTCGCTTTCGTTCATCAAAAAAATTAGAGAAAAAGATAATTCGTGCTGCTTACTAATCTTACAATCACTGATATATGATATTTATCACTTGTTGGGTGTCTATAGGTAGAATCGTCGAGCGTCCCCAGCACATGATTATGCGCGTATCGTTGGGCATCCACAATGAAGATATCGATGCTGCCCTCGAGACATATTACTACATGTCCAACAAGTACTTTACCCATGCCAGCCCTACCCTCTTCAACGCCGGTACACCGCGCCCTCAGCTTTCCAGCTGCTACCTGGTCCAAATGCAAGACGACAGCATTGAAGGTATCTACGATACGTTGACCACATGTGCCATTATCTCCAAGTCTGCAGGCGGCGTTGGTTGCAGTTTCCAAAAGATTCGCGCATCGGGATCGTACATTGCCGGTACGAATGGCACGTCGAATGGCATTGTCCCCATGCTGCGCGTGTATAACGACACGGCCCGTTTCGTGACCCAGGGAGGTGGCAAGCGTAATGGAAGCTTTGCCATGTATCTTGAACCGTGGCACGTTGACGTGTTTGACTTTTTGGATTTGCGCAAGAACTCTGGCAAAGAAGAAGTCCGTGCGCGCGATCTATTCTTGGGTCTCTGGGTGCCTGATCTGTTCATGAAGCGCGTCGAGGGCAACGGCGATTGGTCGCTGTTCTGTCCTAATGAAGCCCCTGGTCTTGATCAATGCTATGGTGAAGAGTTTGAACGTTTGTATATCAAGTACGAGCAAGAAGGCAGAGCCAGAAAGACTGTCAGTGCTCAAAAGCTTTGGTTTGCTGTCTTGGACGCGCAGATTGAGACGGGCATGCCCTACATGCTTTACAAAGGTAATACCTCCTGAAAATTAAATGCAACTTTTGAATCCTGCTATGGTCTACTAAGTCTGACTCATTGAAAAATAAATGTTGATAGATGCATGCAATGAGAAATCAAACCAAAAAAACTTGGGTACTATCACGGGCTCCAACTTGTGTACTGGTAAGAAACCGCTCTGCTTTTGCTATATTTTCTCTCGGCGTAATGCTCACTTGTGTAAACTCACTCTGTCATTTCTAGAAATCATCGAGTACTCGGCCCCTGACGAAGTTGCTGTCTGCAACTTGTCATCGCTTGCACTGCCCAAGTTTGTCAACACCGAAACATCAGAATTCGATTTTGAAAAACTACATGCCGTAACCAAAATTGTGACCAAGAACTTGAACAAGGTCATTGATGTCAACTACTACCCTGTTCCTCAAGCCAAGAAGAGTAACATGAGACATCGTCCGTAAGTATTTCTCTCTGTTAACCATGTCCATAGATATGATACTGATAAATCACACCTCATTTATGGCTATAGTATCGGTCTCGGTGTCCAAGGTTTGGCCGACGCCTTTTTGTTGCTTCGTCTTCCCTTTGACTCTCCCCAAGCAAGACAGCTCAACAAGGATATCTTTGAAACCATCTATCACGCTGCTCTGGAAGCTTCTTCTGAACTTGCCGAAAAGCTTGGCGCATACGAAACGTACGAAGGCTCGCCTGTCAGCAAGGGCGTCTTGCAACACGACATGTGGGACGTTCAGGGCTCTGACCGGTTGGATTGGGACGGCCTTCGTGCAAAGATTGCCAAGCATGGCGTTCGCAACTCTTTGCTTGTTGCCCCTATGCCAACGGCTAGCACAAGTCAAATTCTCGGTAACAACGAATGTTTCGAGCCTTATACCAGGTATGTCTTGCTTCTGATACACACGCAGAAAGAAGAAGCGTAAAGCTCATCAAAATTGTATCGTGTAGCAATATTTACACAAGACGTGTCATGAGCGGTGAATTCCAAGTAGTGGTACGTTGACCTTTATGATTGATCGATGTCCCCCTCGCCTTTTCTTACTTTTCAATCGCTAACTTAGCTTTTCCACCTTCGTTGTATACAAATTCAGAATCACCACTTGCTCAAGGACTTGATTGATCGTAATATGTGGAACGAGCAAGTCAAGAACATGATCATTGCCCACAATGGCAGTATTCAACAAGGTAAAGTACAGGCGATAGAGACAATAGACTTGATACAGTACTGTTGTGTTATTGGATTGCATACTAAGTGAAATTTGTATTAGTTCCTATGATTCCTGATGATTTAAAGAAGCTTTACAAGACCGTATGGGAACTCTCCCAGCGTGTTATCATTGACATGGCTGCCGATCGTGCTGCATTCATTGATCAGTCACAGTCGCTCAACTTATTTGTAGCGGAACCCAGCTACGGTAAACTCTCCTCCATGCACTTTTACGCTTGGAAGCGTGGTTTAAAGACTGGCATGTACTACCTCCGGTCAAGACCTGCCGTAGATGCTATCAAGGTATGAATATATCAAATCATACTTGAGTATGTCTTTTTGCTTAGAGACTAAGTTTTTTTTTCTCGCTCTATTCAGTTCACTGTCGACCAGCTTGCATTGAAGGATAAGGCCGATGATCCCAACGCACAAAAAGACGCAGAAGACAAGCTGGCTGCTATGCAATGCTCGCTTGATAACCGAGATGCCTGCATTAGCTGCAGCGGTTAAGCTAAACTACATTATAATTTTTCCTCTTTCGCTCAAAACCCCCATCTCCCTTTTAATAGTATTTCTTCTACATAGCATATATATTACTTCCCCTTCCCATCCGTCGTATATTTCCTCTCCCTCCTCTCTCTATCCCGTTCTCACCGGCCACACCTAAAAAAGACTTCTGTACATTTTTTTACATTACACTCACCACAACTCTCATGTTAAACAACAACTTACATTCAAATAAGAGCCCCGCATTTGTTGGCGACTGCGCCTCTATCTTGTTCTTCTTTACACATATACATAACTGATGGATCCACACGAAACAATCAAACTGTCCAAGCTTCTCTCGTATATCCTGCGTCATGGCGCTGCCAAGCATAAACTTGTGATGCGCCCTGATGGTTACATTCCTTTGTCAGATATCGTAAGTGATGGGGCTCTAAAATTTCCCCTTGCTGTTTGTTACTCAAAAAAAAACTTATATTAAACGCAAAAGTATACTAGCTTGCTTTAGCCAAATTCAAAAGCTATACACGAGAACAAATTGAACACGTTGTGCAAAAAAATGACAAGCAACGATTCGCAATGGCCGAGATTGATAATGTATGGATGATTCGGGCGAATCAAGGACATACTGTCAAGGGTGTGGATCAAGAGGAATTGCTCGAAAGAATAACAGATACGCTGCCTGTTGTGGTTCACGGGACGTCGTTGGACAGCTGGCAACAAATTCGACAACAGGGCCTTAGCCGTATGGAGCGGCATCATATCCACTGCGCCACTGGATTACCAGGTGAATCGGGTGTGATTAGTGGCATGCGGTCGACTAGTCAAGTCTACATTTATATCGACATGTCGAAAGCCATGGAGGGTAAGTATTTGACTATGTGACCAACCTGCTCATCATCGACGCACCCCAAGCTAACGGGCTTATCATAGACGGCATTGCATTTTTCCGATCGGCCAACAACGTGATTCTGACAGAAGGACAAGATGGCATATTACTTACAAAATACTTTAGCAAAGTAGTTGATCGTCAAGGCAAATCACTTTTTATTGACATCCAATGATAAGCCCCTTAGTCTTTCTTCTTTGGTTTACAAAACGAGAGAGAAAAAAAAGGGTAAAAAAAAAAGAAAAAAAGTTAAAGAGGAATACAGCAGGCCGGTATGTGCACAAGCGGTTATTTGGAAAGTTGAAACAAGCAAGAGGGGGCAGATATATAAGAATATGTTTTTTTAAAAACGCGTGAAAAAAAAAAGGAAGAAAAAAAGAAATAATATATATATGAGTGTGGGTGTTGTGATTGTGTATATATATATAAAATGGAAAAAAAGAAAAGACTAAGTTGGAGAGTTATAAAGAGAAAAGTTGGGAGGTGGGGTAAATGAAGCATGATCATCGTCTATGTTGAGTAGTCCTGTATGATTCGGCAGCTGTCATTGGGTCTTCAGGAACAGGGCCGCTGTAATCATCGGGAACGATTTGATGAGTTTGTGGTGGTGGTGGGGGTGGTGGCAGCGATTGCGATTGCGGTGCTAATTGTTGCTGCATCGATGATGATGATGATGAGGATGAGGATGGTTGCTGTTTTTGACGTGGATGCTGATATTGCTTAGAATATGCGACAGCAGATTGTTGTTGTGATGCTATGGATGATTGCGGTGGATACATGGCAGGATTCTAAATTGTCAAGTTAAACACCTAGTAGCTACTTATTATCGCCACCTATAAATGAGAGGTGTGGTGCTTACCTGGTACGCCGGATTGGACGCTGTGCGCATCATGCGCTGGGCGTTATTGGCGTACATGTCACCGGCTATCACCGGCTGCGACGCCGAGGCTGACATGCCGTAGTTGCCATGGTACTCAGCAGCGGAGGTGCTAGGTGTTGCCATTTGCTGAGCAGGCGGTGCGGGCGACTCGAGATAGTAGGAACGCACCGTTTGTCGTGAGGCAGAGCCGTTGCTGTAACCATATGCGTTATCTGTGTGCACCGCCGTTGGTGTTGCGGATGGCGTGGCATAATAGTACATGGAAGACGGTGCAACATTCCCAGCACCTCCAGCGTAATCGGTCTGCTGTTGCACTGGCGTGGCTGCTTGTTGCCTTAAAGGTTGATGCTGCGGTGGCTGTTGCTGCGCCTGAGGTGGCGGAAGCGGCTGATGCTGAGGTTGCAGTGATGGTGTCTGTTGTTGTGGTGGTGGTGGTGGTGGCGGATTCTGTTGTTGTTGTTGTTGTTGTGATGGTGGAGGTGGATACGTGGGTTGTGGTGGAGGGTAGCCTTGTTGTTGCGGCTGGTGCTGTTGTGGTGGAGGTGCTCCAGAAGTCGCAGTAGGAGTTGGCGCTCTCCCAGGTAGTGCAGATCCATAGTTTGGATAGAGCGAGTCATTCCCGCTCGGGGTTGAAGCAACAGTCGTAGGAGGAGGAGCGGCAGGGCCCGGCATCCCATAGTTGTCGTACATTGGCCTGCTGTTCAAGGGCTTACTGGTAGCTACGGGGTGTATCACCCCCGATGATACTGCTGCTGCTGCTGATGATGAGGATGGCGCCGGGGTCTGGCGAGGTGGGTAGTGTGACGGAAATTGGGTATCGATGGAAGACGGTGCAATGCTTTGTTGTGGATACGACGGCCGCTGGTTGCCGGTATCGGTAGGATGTGTGTTTGACGATGTCACTATCACCGGTGCACCGCTGCTGACGGTACCGCTGCTGTTACCGCCGGCCGTGCGCATGGCTGAGTTCATCATGGACGAGGCATCATCATACATGGACACAGGCGTAATCGGTGGTTGAGCAGGCTGTTGCTGTGACGGTGGTGCAGTCTGCGACGGTTGGGAAGACGAATGCCCAGCATTCATGTACACCGGTTGTGCCGGTATCCTCAGCGGTACTCGCACAAGCGGCTGATTGAGCGGTTGTGTAGGGAATTGAGGTTGTTGTGCTTTGGAAAGCAGGTACAAATATTGCTGATGGTACTGCTGATGCGCTGCCGCTGCTTGCTGCTGCTGTTGTTGCTGTTGTGATTGCTGCTGCCGTGTCATATCCTGAGGTAGTGTCCAAGCCTGTTGCTGTTGCTGTTGTTGTTGTTGTTGTTGTTGCTGCTGCTGCTGTTGTTGTTGTTGTTGTTGTTGCTGTTGCTGGTCTTGTGGCTGCAACATCGAAAGGCCAACGCTTTTGAGGGAAGCTTCGATCATCTTTTGTCGTTGCTGTTGTTCCTGTGCCTGATATACCGACTGCAGCTGGTTCTTAAAGTGGACCAATGCCACCTTCCACCTTCCGAACTCATCTTTGCCTACAAACAATCCAAAGTTCAAGACATCCAGAAACTCGAGTTCCATAATGTTCAGGTCAGTGACCTTCATTCCCGAAACATCAGACCACGTCTTGTTGGTAAATGTATTATCGTCGAGAAATTTGTTGGCTGGACAGAAACGAAGAGATGTACACAGTCAGGACCCATCAAATTCCCAAGAAAGAAATCAACCTATACTCCTTTAACACCTAGCTTTGCCATTATCATCCCCCCAAAACCTCCCAAATAAAAGTCATCAATCGCAATTTACCTAGCATCAGCGCAACTGTAAACAGACGGTATTCAGATCCTTCTGCACCTTGGATGTTGGGATTTTTTTGTAATAACATTGCAATGTACTTTAGTGAAAGCATCACCACCGATTCTGACAATTGTGTTGCATGTAAAATCTAAAGCAGTAATAACTGTCAGTAACTAGCAATACAAGACACAGAAACTCAAGTGACAAGTCTCTTATCTCTCTCATCCACCTTTAGCACACCCTCTTTCTCAAGTACCTGACGAGAGAACTTTTTAAACGCGCTACTCGTAGCATTTGCAATGTTTGCAGTTTCCCTACTTTGCATTGCATCTTGTTCGGCATGATTGGAGCCATCCGCAATCTTGGAAGCGCTGTGCAAGGCCATGACCGATGGCCGTCGAGCGTGCCACATTAGATATACCATGGACGAGGCAAACTCCGCCATTTGCGGAATGGTGAGTTGCAATGTCTGGTGTATGTCTGTTGCACTCGGTAAAGGTTCTGGTGGAGGAGGTTGTGGAGGTTGTTGTTGTTGTTGTTGTTGTTGATAGACGGGATGTCGAACAGCGGCAGCAGCAGAAGCGACGGCTGCTGCCTGTGAGGGCACAATCGGGTGTTGCTGTTGTTGTTGTGCTGCTGGTGCCATTGGGTGGTGAGCATGAGGATGGTGTGGGTATTGTTGACGCGGCGGTGGTGGTTGATGGTACATTGATCCAGGCATTACATTGTTACCACTATCCAGAGGCTGATGATGGTAGTGGGGGTACATTGGGCGCACGGATATATTATGGAGGAGGGGAAAAAGAAGAAGGGTTTGTTTGGTTTTTTCTATTTTGTTCAGGCTGCCTCCCAAAGGTTGTGTTGTGTGTATGTGCGTTGCCTGTATTGGCTATTGGTTCTCAAAAGTCCAAGTGGAGAAAAAAAAAAGTAAGGCGGCGTCCAAAAAACGGTTCCTTTGGACGATAATAGGTTTGAGGGAGAGACACAAAGTAAGAGGAGAATGGAATGTGGAGAGTAATGGAAGGGGAAGAAAAAAAGAGAAAGAGGAAAGTGGTATGGTTTATACAACAACAGAAAAAGTGTTTATTGAATCAGCACAGGTTGAAGAGCATGGACATTAAAAGTCTTGAAGGCGATAATGAAGCCTGCACCTCCCACTAGCGCGTCAATCGGTGACCGAGATGAGGCAGATAGTGTTGGAAAGACTGTCAGAGGCGAGAGTCTTTGTTTTCGTTGTGTGTTGCGGGCGTCGTTTGGGAACAACGGGAAAGTTGTTTGTTGTGCGGAAAGAGGAGAGAAGCAAGAATATAGAAAGGCCGAACACAACGCAGCACACTCCAAGTAGCAGCAGTTATTTTTATAGTACACGGTCGGGAGGGAACAGGCTCTGTAACCCGAACGGTGATAGTCAGATAATATTATTGCTGTAAGGTATCATACACGCTCTTTTTTTAGACAGCCCTTATTGTTATTATTGCTTTCTGCCAAGCCAGACAAACATGGTGCGACCTGGGCTACTTGTCCATCACTCGCGCAATGCCGAGACTTGGACTCGCCTTGATGTACAGCCCAGTAGCCCAGCCAGCCCTCTCCTTTCTCTTTCTCTTGCCGATGATAGTGATGATGAGGATGATATATACGTGTCACTCGTTGCGAATATGACTCCCTTCTCTACGTATCGTCTTGTCTGCTTGCAAGGGATGGTGATGGCGAGGTGTGGCACCCGAACCCTATATCTCATGTTAGTGCCATACTCCTCAATCTAGAGCACAACCACAAACATACAAGCGGATGTTGTCCCGGTAGCCTGCTTTAATGATAGATGTGTGGTGGTGGGTGTCGTCGCCTATGATGGAAAAGGGTAGTGTGCAAGTAGCTAAGCTCAAATGAGCCACTCACTTCCAAGCAGGGCTGCTAAGTAGCAAGCTGATAGACAGGCTGATAAGCAAGAAAGCATATGTGGAAATATGTAAGAACAGACACATGCGATCAACTGATGGCTGCTGCTCTTGTTACCGGGGGCATCGCTTCCATTGCAGGTACAAGTGACTCTATAGACAACTGCCAACCGTTAATCCACTATGGCAAGAGGCACATGTGAAGAAAGAAAAGAAGCAGCCAAAGCTGGGGTTGTTTGTGTCACCGGCCGCTCGCTCTCTCTTCGTGAGCTTTTTTTGATACTCCAACCCCCAACCATCATCATAATATTCTCGCTCTCTCTTATTTCCATTTTCATAAACGCGCTTTGCTCCCTTTCTACTTCACACACATCAACGATACAAAAGGGCCCTTGTGACATAGAGACAAGAGAAAGCCTTCTGCTTATCCGTACACAGCTATAAATATATCTCCTTGCAACAAGACCATTCTCCCCTGATCCTCTCTTCTCTTTTGTTCCCTTCTGTCTCCCCCTAGCAAGAACAATCCATTGTTATGGCAAATATACTTTCAAGCGAGTTCCTCCCCGAGGAACAGCTCAAGAACTTGAAGCTGTACAAGTACTCTGCTGTCGACAAGTCCTTCACCACGCGATTCTTTCTTAAGCATTATTGGGAATGGACCATTACTCTCTTTCCCATGTGGATTGCGCAAGTATACTGCTGATTCTTCTTCTCTGGGTGCTTGCGTATGCTTATGGCGCGTTTGCCTATTCGACCTTTGACAGAAGGTAATATAAGCTAACGTTGCTGTTTCTCACTTGCTAATAGACCCAACCTGATCACACTCATTGGCTTGTGCTTTATGGTCATTAGCGTCGCCCTGACCGTTGTTTTCGCCCCAGAAATGGATGCAGAGGGCGGACCGCGATGGTTATATTACGGGTAACGTTATACAGATCAAAAAATACAGATGCATCAAGCACGGTCCCCACCCTATTTTAGTGATAAAACGTCATACTCAGATCAGCAGGTGTATAGAGAGACTTACCGTTCTTTTCAACTCGATAGATTCGCTGCCTCGCTCTGGCTCTATAGTACCTTTGACAATGTCGACGGTAAGCAAGCTAGACGCACGGGTACCTCTTCACCGCTTGGCGAACTGTTTGATCATGGATGTGATGCATTGAACACCTCGTTTGCTGCCTTGTTGCAAGCTGCTGCACTGGGTATGGGCCATTCCCTCGGAAGCGTCATCTTATACAGTATTGCCATGTTTGGATTCTACTTGTCGACTGCCGAAGAGTACCATACTGGCACTTTGTACCTGGGCTATATCAATGCACCTACAGAGGGTGTTATTGTCTCATGTGTTGTGTTTATCCTTTCAGGCACCTATGGTAAGGTCCCTTTTTCAGGTTGAGTGGATCAGCAACAGTAGATTGAGAAAGTGGTAATTGCACAAGTTGCGTGCACAGGGGATGCAAAAGCAACTACGAGGTTCTGATATTGGGAGGCACATGTGGTTTGTTTGCTTCTATCTTTTCTCAGGACCATCCATGTGGCAACTTCCCCTTGGTCAAGTCGTGCCGCAGTCATGGTCCCTGCCATCCGTTCTTGCGACGATGCCCTTGTGTCATGTGATTATCTCCTTCATTGCTTTCATGTTTTTATTCACGCATGTTCCCGTGTGGTATGTTGTTTTGTTTGGGTGGATCAATGAAAGCATGATGATAGGGACTCTGCTAGGAGAGGGGAACTGATGACCATTGTAAAACAGCTTTTTCGCCATGTACAAGGCCTGCCGCAAGAACAACAAGCCCTTTGTGTCGACCATGATTGTTGAAAACTTCCCCATCACCATCTACTGCGCTGCGTTCTTTTTCTGGGTCGCCTCTCCGTACTCGTTCATCCTCTCCCATCACCACTACATTCTCTACACACTGACGACAGGTATTGTATTTGGTCGTATGGCGACCAAGATCATCCTAGCCCATCTCCTCAAGACTCGATTCCCTCGGTTCACAGTACTGCTACTTCCTCTTATTGGTGGTGCCATCATCAGCAACTTGCCAAGCGTCCTTGATATGTGAGTATAAACAGTTATTTTACTTCTTACAACATAGGGTTGCTGATCTGTCATCTATACATGCAGTCCCCCAATCTTTACCCCCGAAACCGAGTACTACTATATATGCGCATATTTTGCATTTGCGTTGGTGGCATACTTGCGCTGGGCCGTGCTTGTCATCAACAGCTTCTGCTCGTACCTGGGCATCCGATGCCTTGTAATTCCACGACAAAAGAAGAACTAGGTGTTCTGCCTATACATACATGTATATTCATTTTTATAAGAAAACAGAAAAAATTATATAGAAACGTATATAATAGTAACTTTATATTATCTGTTAGAGGGCCTTAAAAAGGAAAAGATAATATTCAACTGTACAATGCTTCAAAATCTCCTTCAATTTGCTTCAACGCAGAAGTGCACATAGACAAATATATATCCCTAAATTTCTTTCAACTCATTTTAGGGGGTTTCAAACTCCTGGCCAGCTGGCCAAATTTCGCTAGATAGAACCGAATTTCGCCAGCTGGGATAGTTTTTTTTGCCAGCTGGGTCAATGCTATCTGGTCAATTCTATCCGGTGCTGGATAGAGCATCGAGCCGTTCCTGTCAACTTGTCCAAATCCACACATTTGAAGTTTTTGTCTCGACAATTTGTAATCTCACCTAATGCCTAAAACATCCGACCGCCAATGGACTCTTTCTCAAGTAGACACTGCAATAATGTTCTGCATGGCGCGTAAAGTGCATTTCCGCTGGAACTCAAAGGAAGAAAAAGCTGCACGTAAACGCCTTTAAAAACTGGCGAAGATCAAGGCTGGCATCCTTTGCCACCAACATTTGAACCCTCCGCGAAGTATTGCCAAGCTCCAGGAGAACCGCAATTTTTTTTTCAAATGGTCTACCAAAGAGTTCAAAAAGATTGTTCGGATGAACAAGAAGTCATTACGCAAGTTAGAAGCATTGGTGACAGATACACCTACTTTCCGTGAGAGGTCGGGTCAACAAACGCCTGTATGGATTCAGCTTGCTATTGCTCTAGAGTACTTAGCTCACAGTGGTACGGGTGCCTCGGTTGCCCAACTTGCGCGTGAATGGGGGGTTGCTGCCGGAACTATATCCTTGTTCAACGACAGAATCCATGAGGCCATCGACTCTATGGCACCGACATTTATCAAGTGGCCAGACACAGAAAAGCGTCGAGCCATGTCAGCACGAATCTAAGAGCTGCATGGCTTCCCCCATGTTGTTGGGTTTGTCGATGGTACGCATGCTATCTTTTTGCAAATGCCTGCTATTGATGATCCTCGTATTTTACTCGCAAGTGCACCTAAGCGCTGAACGTTCAGGCTATATGTGATGATCGCCGATTCATTTGGTTTCTTCAAACAGGATGGCCCGGTTCCGTTAGTGACTCTGCGGCATTCAAGGACACTTCTGTTGTGGCTCGAGAGCAAGACTATTTCACCAATGATGATATTTGATTGGTAATGCTGGATATGCTTTGAGCATGGGGTTGCTCACACCTTACAGACAGCTGGACACCGAAGGAAACGAACGAAATACAATGTTTAATGAAGATATTGCTTCAGCGCGCGTTGTTATCGGAAACACCTTTGGTATTCTGAAAAACCGTTAGCAATGCTTAAAAAGAGTGCATTTTCAGGTCAAAAAGAACGGAGACATGCCGAGGGTGATAAGGGCTATTGGTGTCACCGTGTGTCTTCACAACTTTTTACTTGTAGAAAATGACGAGTGGCCTGCTGATCAAGCAGCCGATAATACTAGAGTGGAGCGCATCGAACCATCAGTGAACGATAATACACAGCATCACAATGGAGAGAAAAGATTAATGATTTCATTTCGTGTCAAAGAGATTGATAGCATTTATAGGATACGGATGTAGCGCATTAATTTTATATTTGATTAAAGTTCGTTCTGAAAAAACTCATCCAAGAGATCACGGATCTGATCTTTATCCATTCCACCAAGAGCCAAGTCGCGAACGAAGTTTGCTTTGGTGGTAAGCTTCAATTTGTCGCAGTCGAAATCGAGACGAGCCTGCAAATGAGCTCTCTCCATTGAAAGTTTCTCATTTTCCAACTGGAGACGCCTCTTTTCAAGCTTCAAATGCTCTCGTTCCGTTTCGGCGTAGGTGGCTGCAAAGTCCCGTTTCTTGGTGCGCTTTGGGGGCTCATCATCTTCTTCTTCTGACACGGGAAGCGATGATTCTCGAGAAGGAGCAAGCGCAGGAGCAGAGGTCGAGAGAGCACGAAATTGTCTGCGCGTCAGACTCGAGGCAGGACTTGGTGTATCACGGACGAAATCATCCATGTCCTGCAACATTTGATCAAGATCCTCTGGTTGCAGTCTGTCACTTCGTTCGGGCTCGTTTTCTTCATGTTCAAAAGCTGGTGTACCTGGAACTGTCGAGGTTTCAGGTACCAAGGTAGATGCTGTGACACCATCAAACTCTCCCACAAGGATCGGATTGACGTTATGCTTCTTGCCAAACAAAGCATCCATCCGCGCAAAGCAAGGACATTCGTACTCCTTGCGGTCATCAATCGTCTTTAGTCCGGCCTTGATGTGATTTGGCTCAAGATCATATCCGGTGGCTTTTCTGGATGCTCTTTCTTCTGCCTTGTACTTGTCTTTTAAAGTTGAGAACCGGCCTTTGGCCGATTTTCCAGTCCAAGGTTGAAGATGATTGGGGATGTTGACATGTTTGTTGACATATCCCGCGTGAAGAAGTCCAGTGGTAGGCTTCAACTTCTTACCACCAACCGGCTTGCCTTTGGCAGCATTACCTGTCAATAGGTCAAAATTCCCCGGTTTCTCAAGCCTATCAACCATTGCTTCGTAGTGCTCTTTGGTTGTGCGCTTGTAAGCAGTAGTTTTTTCTTGGCCTTGTGCATTACCACCCGTCTCTCCTTCGTCTTCTGTTACACCTTCGCATTTTTCTTCTTCTTCACGGTCTTGGTCCCCTTCTTCAGTTCCAGAAACATCGCGCGAATCGGACGCCTCATTGGAGGGATTATTCACGACAACGCGAACCTTGCGTTTGGCTGCGGGGGCAACAGGTGCATTGGAATTACTGCCAGTTGCCGAATTGCCACTGTTAGCGTTTCTTTTTCTTATACAGTTGCATTCAGGAGCTGGTTCTTATCATTGTAGTTTCAGAGGTGGAAGTAGATTTGGGTGTAGCCACTGATGATTAGACAATAAAAGAAAAGACGCGTATGTGTGTTCGGGACAGTCTATCGCGAAATTTAGCCAGCTGGCCAGGAGTTTGAAACCCCCTAATTACCTATTTTCTTATATTCTGATCACTCAAGTTCACAAGGAGGAAATGTACACTAATCCTGTCAGGGGGTAGTTGCTAATATATAACCTGGTCGGACATCAGGCCGATGGCTCCGCATTATACATCCTAGTAAGAGCGATGCATCGATACTAACAATGTTTTCAATCAAGTGCTCTATGTAGCAATCATGACCCAGCCAACTTCATTAGTTTTGGTGAAGCTTATTACTAATATCGTCGGAGATGTCCGGCACGGATGTGTCCTGCTGTATCTTTTTCATTTTGAGCCTTGCTGATATACGCGACCAGTCCCAGGTCCAAATGACCTCTTTTCATGGGGTGCCGTTGTATTTTGTATAGTCTGATGACAAGGCTCGTAAATGGCTTACTCGAGAAGCTGCGAGTCATGAGGAACTGCTTCGTATGCTGCCTTCTTGGTGGATCGCTTTACAACAACATAGACTGTTTTAGCACATACAATATAACAACGACACAAAATAGCAAAAGTGCTTATCACAGCAATGGAATAGATGTTCTGCTTGGCAATAGATTATTATATGAGACAGAAGCATATAGTGATAGTCTTAATAACAAGCAACTATGCTGGGTATATATGATTAAGCTTGTCTCTCCGGAGCTTTCAGAGTCGCACTATTTAAGAAACCAGACATGTCAGGACGAAAAGCATGGAATTCTTTAGGACCCTACATTCGTGGGCAATTTCAAACGTCAATCTCACGAGCACGACCCATCATCAATCCAAGCACCGGCAAATCAACAAGTGACTACGTCGTCACGGAAGCAACAGTCGACCACGTGAAGGAAGCGCTAGTCAGTGCTCGCCAGGCACAAGCAAGTTGGCAATCGACAAGCGGTAGCGAACGACGCGATGCACTTTTAGGCTGGGCCGATGCACTTGCACGTAATCGGGATGCAATGACTGATCTTGAACGATTGCAAACGGGCAAACCACGCGAGGATGCCGAATACGAAATAAACGACACGATCGAATGTATGCGATACTTTGCTGGCTATGCCGACAAGCTTTTTGGTCACTCGATGGTGGACAACACCTTGCACTCGATCACACTGCGCGAGCCTTATGGCGTCGTGGGACTGGTAGTCTCGTTCAATTACCCACTGATGCTCGCAGGATGGAAACTATCACCAGCGCTGGCCGCTGGCAATTGTGTCGTGCTCAAACCAGCACCGCAGACTCCATTGACTGCTTTGGCACTTGCTGACTTGGCCACGGATATTTTACCTCCAGGTGTGCTTAGCGTACTTCCCGGAGACGCCGAGGTTGGTCGAGCTGTGATGGACGGCGTAGACAAGGCAAGCTTCACCGGATCCACCCGTGCAGGACAAGCGATTATGCAGCAGCAGGCACAACGGCTCACGCCTTTGACCCTGGAATGCGGTGGCAAAAATCCAGTCATCGTGCTCAAAGACGCCGATATCCAAGAAGCAGCAGGACACGTAGCCCTTGGAGCTTTCTCTAACGCTGGACAGAATTGTTGTGCCGTTTCTCGCGTGCTTATCGAACGATCTATTCACGATGCATTTGTCGACGCAGTGATACAGGAAATGGATCGGGCTGTCTACGGCCCTCTAATCGATCAAAACCAATACAACCGTGTGCAAGACTACCTTCAACAACAAAAACCAGCCCATGTTGGCACAGCCCCATCAACGCAGCAAACAATTGGGGGTGGATTCTTTGTTCCTGCGACACTATTCACGGACGTACCGGATGATGCACCATTGGCGACTGAGGAGATTTTTGGTCCAGTGCTGAGTGTCCTGGAACCCTTTGACGACATTGATTCGGCAATTCAACGCGCCAATAAGTCGCCATATGGTCTAGCTGCGGGTGTGTTTGGAAAGAATCAACGGCAGACACATCATGTCGCTTCCAAGTTGCGCACAGGATATGTCTGGGTCAACACTTACAACATCATGCCTCCGTACAACCCATTTGGTGGTCGTAAATTGTCGGGCATTGGAAACGACCTTGGCCAAGCTGCTTTGGATGAATTTACATTTGTAAAAAGTGTTGTTACTGGCTTATAATGATGTACGATTTTCTACATGTACTTTATATATATATATTTTTAATTACAACATTTAACCATTTCTCATACAATTTCTTGCTTCGCGATGCTGAGAACCATACGTTTCCGAATCAATTCCATGTCAGCCTGAGTAAAATCCATATGGTTCTGTCTTGACAGTCGTTCCGCAAATGTACACGTAAAGACACCACAGTCGTGCATGTTGGCTTGCAGTGGGATGCCTCGTGCCTCGCCAGTTTCCCATCCTGACATATTTAATGACTGTTTCTTTTTATCCTGGTGCTCATCAGCAAGATATTTCAGTAATAACTAAACAAAAAGCTGATTTAGTAACAGCTTTGAGAATATAAGCTTTAGAAGGAATTCAATCACATCTAAACACTGTATGGAAAAGTACCTGCAATGTAGCACGATGAGAGCCACCCATTGAGTCGTATACGGTTATTTTCTTGTGCTTCATATCAATCATGCCCAAAGTCCAATGATACGCGTAGTTGATAGGCACGAATAGCAGATCTTTGGCGAAAACATCGACCTGTTTTTATCCGTAAATATGTGCAACCCATGAATGGCAGGATTTTCAGTTGACAGTTACCCTTTTTGTCCATCGTCGCACTTTTGCATATCCCTGATCTCGCAATGTTGAACAGAAGAATGTGTTGTAGCAATGCACACTTGGTAACTTCTTTTCCGCGGCATCTTCTGATCGCGAACGGTCGGCAATGAGTTCCATATAAAAGTTGATAATCTTTTTATCTCCCAAATTAGCATGTATGCTCGCTGCTACCATAAAAATCTATTGATCTTCTTATTTTTCTCAATGAGCTGCCTTTTACCTCGTCGTTTAGCCACACTCCAGGCCTTAACTTTTGAATATCGCTATATTGGACAATGGCGGTCTTTAATTGTGCAAGTTCTCGTGAGCTCGTGTTTCGCATAATATTTTCCACCTAGCAAGAAGTTCGGTCAACAAAATCCCTTCAGCTAACACCAGTTTTGCCAGTATCAAGAAATACATTAGTTACCAAAGCAGCTTCATCATCAGTGAGTGGTTTCACAGATGGCGCTTTGGCAAGCGAGGTTTTCTCATATAAATCATCCCATTTTTTTGCCAAAGGACTCTACAGGATCGATGAGCACAATTCAAAGGATACTAGATCAGTCACACCACAAAAACTATGTATTTGCGAAAACAGCTCTTCTTTTACCTGTATTTTCTCTAATGCCGCCTTTTTCGCAGCAAGGTACTACAATATTTTTTCAACATGGTTATTAGATTTCTCACTCTCGCTAGTTTCCACTTTCACATATAAAAACCATTATACATAAGCATTGTACCTCTTTCGTAAGCGTTCTACTCTCTACCGGCGCCGGATCGCTTTTGTTTTGTATACTTAAGCTTTGTAAATCTTCCAAAAGATCATCGATTGACGGCGAAGATGGCTCATCGACGATCGTAATAGCACTTTCGATCGACGTTCCGGATAGTACTGAATCGTTGCGCGTGGAGTTGTTTTTTGGTATATGACTCTGAGCATTCGAGCGATCCATTGTGTGGTTTACGGAAGTTATGTTGTTGTTGGTAGAAGAAAGAGAATTCGATTGTCGTGCTGACATTATCAAGATCAGAGTTTAGACCTTTTTTTTCGTACTGTGTTAATGGAACTCCCCATTCTATTAAAGAATGACGTAAAATAACTTACAATCACCGTGATTTCGTTTTAAAGTTTTGTTTGGTCTGGAAAACGTGGAAAAGTCGACAGGCGCAGGGCGGATCTCTTTCATTATATTTTTTGCAGGAAAAAAAGCAGTTAAGAACGACAAAGGAGACACCAACCTTTTCTGGGTTTCAACAGGTTCAACACTGTATGCAAGGCATTGTTTCAGGTGTTAACAAAAAAATCGCTCAATACTATAAAAAAATAGATTAAAAGACATAGCAGATGCATTTTTTACACTCTATCGAGAAGTGCCAAAGGTCTCTATGAATAAAGATATTGGAACCTAGTGATCAAAGAACATTGGACACCCTAGATCCTCGGGTTTCTTACTGCATGAGTGGTCCAGTGATAATTTCATTGAGCATCCGATAAGCGAAGTTCCTCACCTCTGTTGATGCGTAACACAAAACTACCAAAACCTTGCAAAGGTGCAAAACAGAGAAAGAGACACGTAAAGAAAGAAATTTAAAACTAATAATGAGCTTTTCAGGTTTGTCAGCTTCGAAGGAAAAAGTGCGTATGGAGCTGTAGCAGCAATCGAGTATGCGATCGTTGTTCTAGACTCAAAATTGAATGCCTTCAATCGGACGACAATAATGAGTACCTCGAAGAAAGTACCGAACTCATGGGGCTCGATGGATTCCAAGAAACACAACGCTGGTGCACCGACCTAATTCAGCTAGACGCACAGCTACAGCAATTAGATTCAATGAAAACCCAAGTGGTACGACTGTTGTTTCCAAACAACCAGGAACAACAGTTTCAACAAGTGCAGCAGAAGCAACAGGCGTCGACCCAATGGCAACTCAGCATTGTCAACGGACTCATTCAACTCGACACACGAATTGAAACCGTAGAAGATTTCATTCAGTTTACACAAGCGTCGCTTCGTTATCTTTCGCCTTTCAAGGGATTATTTAAGCAAGACCCCATACGCTTTGAGAGTACGTCGATCAGCACCACGCTCGGTCTTGGAACAGTACTCCAACGCAATGTGCTGTCGAAGCCTCGTAAAAAACGATTTGCAATGATCGGCTATGACGACGAAAACAGCAATGCATATTGTGGAGGTGCATCCATCCCATTCAACCATCGAGCCATCATGGACCACATTATCCCACTTTATCTGGAGCATTGCAATATCCTCACGGGCCACGTGCACACGCCAACTTTTCTCAATCACTATCACAGCCTTGATGATCCAACGGAGTGCCCTATTGTCCTCGCTGTATGCATCGATGCACTGGTCTCAATCCGCCATGTACTCAAATATACGCCCATACAAAGACGACTTATGGCTGAAGAATTCTACAGCAAGTTCATAGACCTACTGTTCGAACTTTATGAAGACCCGGAGCGCAAACTGGATATTGTAATTGTGACGAGTCTCGTGGAAGCGTATCTGACAGATGCACTTTTGAACTATGTAGAATCCCGTCGACTAGTCGCAGTGGCGTTACTTATCTGCGCGGAACTGGAAGTCGAAGAGCATAACATGAATCGTGTAGAGCGCGCTCTTTTCCAACGACATCGTATGTATCTGGAAACATGCAACCGGGCATTCGATATGTATTTTGAAAATAAGATCAATTTCACAATACCGGACCGAATGCTCAAGTTGGACATTTTGGAAGACGAGCCGGAAAAGACACAGCAATTCGTTCAATTGTACAATTACATTTTTGGCCTCCTCGGTATCCCATACATATCGACGATCATGGTAAGCCCGTATCATATTTGAATTCGTTTTTTTTGGAGCAAAATGATGTGTATGGTTGCTAAATCACTGATGGTAATAGGGACAAATTAACGCAATATTCTATGGGAAGCCTTGCGAATTAATGTTGGAGGACATCTTACAATACGAGCCTATTGTTCTTGATTGGTGGAAGGACCTTCCAGCTGAGCTACGTATCTGTGAAGACCCGTTCGACCCAATGGTGTACACACTTGTTGAGAAAGAGCTGTCGCCATTACAGCTCTATCCAATCATTGCCCTGCACCTTCTGACTGGCGTTCTCGCATCATCGATCCTACAGCCTCAATTTGTCCCATCCTCTTCAAAAAATACCATTTCCATGAACGTCATATTAGCGGTGCGGGAAAAGCTAATGAAGCTTGCTCTCAACTCAAGTAAAGTTCTGATTCACTCTTTGAAATGGAACTGGGGTTTGGATTCATCTGAAAATCCATCGTGTAAGTCACTTAATAATGTTGTGCTGAGGTAGTATAAAGAAAACTCACATACAGCTTCAAATAGTCTCGTTGTGTTTAATGACCCACGTTCTTTACTGTCTCGAGAAACTTGGCCATTGCGCAGACCTGCCGTTTCCTGTAGAGCTATTGCACATGATGAAGGAAGATTTCAACTTGAAGAAGAAGGCTCTATTGCCGGCCGACCATCAAGTCCCGTCAACTTCTTCTTTGGTCACTTCCTACTTAGAAAATACGAATCTTCCTACAACACATTTACTATATGAGCAATATCCGCTACCGGGATTAGCAATGCTGTCTGATATACTCATCTCATCTTTCAATCAGTTAGATCGAAGATATGTCAATATTACGATTTAGCTAAACATGATATCCTTCCGTCGTCCACATCCACACCTTTTGTAACTTCGAGATGCATAACAATGTTTCTGATACTTCCATCTATAATCAGTCAGTTATTGTAGAAATAGCAGCTTAAAAAATAGTCGGAAAAGACCAAAATTATGCAAATTTCTAAAATCAAGTATGTTTTCTGCTAATGACTACTCATATCAGTAAAAGGAAATTGTATGTAATCTGAATAACACACATCTGTGTAACGGGTGTTGGATGTTTGAAGGGCCATTATTTGCAGCTTCTATACGGTTTTATAGTAACAAATTCTGCATGTTGTTATAAATCTTCTTCCTCAAACGGCTTTTCTGAGGACTGTAACTGTCGTTAGAGCTTGACTTAGATGAGCTACTGATGCCTTGATTAGCAACTAAAGTGGTAGCCCAGCCACTAGCCGGTTGGAATGCTTCGGGAAGGAGCCAGCCTCCTTTATCTGATGTAAATACCCAACCTCCACGCTTATGTGAATGACTGAACTTGATATTCTTAGCGGCCCTTGGAAATGATACAATTATGTAAGGCATTAATGCAGATACGAATCGGCTATTTAATGATGAACTATTTATTGCTTTCAAGCAGCTTTTACTTACTGTTTTTCGCTGTATGAATCTCGCTTGGATGTAATTCTACTATAGAGATGACAAAAAGTAGCATGTAGTTAGACAAACGTTATCAAGAACCACCGCTTTGTTGTTATTCCTTCCTACCAATATTATAATAGACCTACTCGGACACACTCTGTAATACATGCGTCATATAAAGTTTCAAGTTTAGCCAGATATGTACAAAGGGAATCAGTGTGAATATTGTATAGAACAACCAGATCGGTCTTCTGTTCTACTCTACCTCGATATCTAAATACAATGTGAGCATTTTGTTCATTCCAAAGACAAAAATAAAACCATTGCTATCCCAGAGTATCACTTACACTTTTACTGTATCTGATCGACGATTTAATAGAAATATTAGTGTTGTGTTAGCAAAAGAAGGAGACGATGAGTTTTATTAAGTGTTATTAAGTAATCGTACCTGCCAAGTGAAAGTTCCTATCGTAATATATAAGGAATTAAACGGTGAGCAAAAAAAAAGCGCAAGTAGAATATTTTGTATCGTGCTCACCCATATATCGGTATCCAGTAGTGTTTATTCTGTCTACTATATTCTGATGCACTCGTATTCCATTCTATACCAACGTCATTGCAAAGATCTTTTTCAGCAACGTGTCATAGCTATAGCAGCAGATAGTGCTGAAAAAAAAGAACCACACTTGCATCTATTTCTTCTACCGTAGTCCCAGATGCCAATATTGACTTTGAAGTCATATCAACTGAGACGTTGTACGCATTAGCATAAAGTATAGTTTTTTAGGACAGATAGATGCGATCCACTGGAACGTTGTTTCCTTATCATTGCCATGATAGCTTAAGAAACGTTCATACCTAAATATATTCAATGGGAAATAAAGTAAGTGTCAGTATATGGAATGATGCAATCATCGTTGCACGCACGCATATATATTAGCTGGCTGTTATTACCAATCAGCCGGTTGATGTCTCTCTATGCCTAAGCAAGATAATTTTCCTTTTTGCTACTGTCATTAATGGTTAGCAACTTGTCTGAATAAAGTATAGATCTAATGCGACGGCTATGGTAAGCTAGCAATATAAAACATTACTACAGGAAGGTAATGGTACTTACAAGGTAAAACAGCCATTACTAACGGTTTTTTTTCGGGAATCTTTTTTGCCATATGCCTAAGATATGCATTTGCAGTAATCTAATTGGCATTATAAATGTTAATGACTCAATAACAAGTGCAGCAGCTCTCGATTTGTACCCAAGGCCACGATACCTTGTTTTCATATTTGCTTCCAGCTTTACGTCAAGCATTGTTTGTCCTAGCTACATACTTTAAGACACAGTTTGGTGGTACAAGAACATCGCTATGGCTCGGCACACGTACCTGCAGGTGCGCTTCCATGAGCTCTGAGTAGAAAGGTTTTATAACATATGCGTGTGTCAGACAATGCCTAACAACAGTATTAAAGAATGAGGAAAGGTAATTGTCTGATCATCTTGGTCTTTAACCTGAACTAAGCAAAACAAATCACTTACTGATTTCGATAGTTGTAAAAGCGGAATTGTGGGATTACCTTGGAGCAGTTGCAAAAAGACACGGCAAGCTCCTCGTTCGTGCAAAGGACTTTCAGTGCTTAATTGACAAATTTTCAACACGCCCCGCAGCTTTTAGAAGATCTATACGAAACGGTGTGGGATTATACGGATATGTGCTTTTGATGACATTGATCAGTTTATATGAACATAAAAGAGCCATTAGAAGTATACCTTTATTGGCGTCACACAACAACAAAACCGATATACTGCGACCGAGACTAAAGCGTTGATGATGATATGAACTTTGAAGAAAATTCTGGTGTTCTTTATCAAGCGTTTTTGCCTTTTCCAAAGTAGCACGTTCCCAAAGAATTAAAATCATCGATCGTATCAAAATCAACTGCCAAATTACATAACATAAGTCGCTCTTTTCCGTGAACTTGCTCAGACTTGGGTTTTCTTTCTTCATCGAGACTAATCAGTCATTATAATAATTTGTTTTTGGCTGCATTATAGAGAAATACAGTGAAGCGTCAGAAAAGCGGAGGAAGATTGAAATAGTATATTTCTTGATGAGTCTCGGCGTAGCATTGTAATGAAAGTATCTGGCTTACATGATCCCTTGTGCAACAACGTTTTCGCCACCTTTTTTTACTATTCGCTAATGATAAATGTGTCTTGGCTAGTTGGTCCAGAGCGGCACGATCGATGGTAAGCTCCAACTGACATCCAGGGTATAAAAGGAGCAACTGCGGTCCAATCGCCAGCCAATGTATTGCTCGCTCTACGATATAGTAGGAGATAAAAGAGATATACCTTGATGTGTTAAAAAGACGGCCAGCCATATGTAAAGAAGCTCTAGAGCACGATAAATAAGAGGTATTTTACATTGTGTAGCCTGTAACACTGAGTACAAGCGTCGTATTACTCATGATATAAGACACATCCCAAGTAGTACTTTCTCCAGTTTCTCTTGGCTTCCTTTGCATCTCGTTAGTATTCTGCAAAAATCTATATCATAGCCGAAGATGCCGCGGCATAAGAGAAATGGAAGGATTAATTAGCATTTGCAGTTACTCTTCTCGGGATTCAAACAGCATGCTCTTTACCATGGCATAAAAAAAAAAGAGAAAATAAGGGTAGACTAGCATTGATACGAGCATTGTCATCTTGAAAACGGTACGGATTGAGTGCACTCGCATGCAACATGTATGCAACATCTATTGGAACCGCATATCTGAGCGCATCTTTGCATTGACGCCCGACCAAGCTCGACAAATATGAGGAAACAACGGTACCGCATCTCTGCCATCACAAGATACTCTTTGTAAATCTCGACGTCCTTGAATCGGCAGTCTAAAGTTAGTTAAAACAGCAATTCATGCTGTGTAATGACACGGAAAGTCTTTCGGAGCCGGACCCCTCCCCCCATCATTTAAACCTATTCTCTTTTTCGGTGACTTGAATTTTTCAAACGAATCTGACCACATATATTCCTTGTTAGTAAAATTGCATACGTGGACAGGCATTACTGCTTTTGAAAGTTACACTGTCCGTGGCCCCTTGGTGGCTCAATCCACTTAAAAGAACGACCTTATTACACAGAGTTTATAGATATACGGATAACTGTAATATGTTCGTTCATTCTGCCCGTAACACACCTTTGCATGGAGCGAATGCAGATCATCTGATACAAGATACTTGAATATGATAGCATCCAGTTGTATCTGGTGCATATTCTCAGTCACTTCCATATACAGTACGTGGATCTAGTCAACTCTATTTATCGGATTGTTGAACTTCGTTAATGAAAGTGGACAGTTTTATTGCTGAAATTCTAGTCAATACGAAAAACGACCGCTCGATGTCCACATATGCATAGCATCTATGGGAGCCATTCAATACCACAGCTGTTGTGTTTTTCTACCAGCGAATCGCAATCAGGGCATAAAAGTATGCTGCATATGTGTTCATAATATTAGGCCAGGAAGACACTCCTTTTTTAACGTGGGTATAGGTTTGTCACGAAATCCCAAGTCTATTGTGATAGGTCTATCGCTTAACATAAGAAGATAAAGGACGATGACTAAGTGGAAGGTTGTCATTACAGGGACCGGAGCCATCCCATCAGCAGCACTAACAGCTTTATAAACACCTGGCGCCCAACATACTATGTGCCCTGGTTCCTGCGCCTTGCAACGCGATGCTTTCTTCTATTTGACAATACGGTTACACAACGTCCACACTATATCATGCAAGGCTATCGCAGCAGTCAAAAATATTCCTATTCACCTGTTCTGCTTATCCTGTACCGACGGGGAAAAATATCAATCACAGAACTCCTTGCGAAAACCCAGCCAGCGACCAAAACGCCAATGCCTGGGTGAAAGAGATTGTTTGGTTGCAATTGTGTGTCGGCCCCAACAGGGGCATCGTCAACTGAGAGATCTCCACCGTCGAATTGTTGTTCCAAATGGGATGTAACTTTGACAGATTCCACAGTCGGTAATGACAACCACAACTTTTATTGCCACAGTTAAAGAAGCCAGTGGTAAACCTTTCTTAACTTTACTCACAGACATGAAAAAACGCGCAGAATATGAACTAAAGCGTCCTTTTGTTTCTGCAACTCAGTGTTTACTTTAAGAATATATTTATATAAACAGAAATGAAAATTTGGGGCTTTATACATGTGAGGGGTGGGGATACAGAAGGGGAGGAAAGACAAAGTAATTAGAGCAACGCGGCGAGGCCTGCCATTTCCGCATCCAGGTTGAAAGAAGCAGAGTTTTCTTCAACGTTGGCTGCGAGCAGGCGGCCTCGTTCTTCCTCGTAGGCGTCTAGCGCACGGTCGACTTGACGCCAGATCTCGGAATAAGTGGCTTTTGGCGTGGCTGTTGGGGCTGCACTTGCTGCTGTTCACTTTCAGCGGTATCGCTACTGTTATTTCCGTCGTTGCGAGGGTGTCGGTGACGTTTTACAATAACAGTCACCTTACTCACGCGTCCGCTGTCGTCCGTTTTCACCTTGGTCGTGACGCTGTGCTTGTTGTTGGTGGGTGTTTTTGCGACAACTTTCATGCTTGTAAAGGGGTTTGATGGGCAGTGAGAAACGGGAACAAAGTAAAAAGTGAGAAAAGGAAGGAAGAGCGTCCAGCGCAACAAAGGTCAAAGCACGTGTACGTTACACATGCTGCACAAAAAAACACTTGCACAGTGCACGTTGCGGAGATCACAACGGCCAACTGCATGAATCGTTTCGGAATATCCCAGAGTGTTATCAAATACGGCGGAAACGAGCTTTGGGACGAGGGGGTAGTCTTTTTCATGTATTTACTCAATTTGTTTCTTGTACGGCTGCATTCCTTTGCTATTCATCGTTCATTTTTACAGACAGTTGCTAAACTACACGGTACGCATGCTCCTTCGTGCAATATATTGATACCATAATAAGAGGTATTATTATTGACTGCAGATTATTGTCATGCAAGGGAAAAGGGGAAAAGGCGAGGTGCTAAGACCTTGTTAAAAAGAAGGACGATGAGGTCTACGCATGACTCTCATCCTCCCTTTGTTTCGCAACGCAGTGCCGTAGCACGCAGTCGATAAGAACTGTCACGGTGATCATTAGACTTGACACCGCTAACACATCATTGTCGCATGAAATCAGCTAACAGCAAGTGCTATTACCGCAACATTTTTGGCGACGCCACCCGCAGAATATGTATATTTATTGGAGAAAATAAAAATACAGGCAAGCCACTCTATGGCAGGATAATCTAAATATTAAGCTTGCCACAGCCCTGGTCAGTGTACGAAAAGCATTCTTTTACGTGCCCATCGAGCGTGATGAGCTCAGATGCTCATTTGAATCGAGACGAACATCAGTAGCTGATATGTGAGCACAGTACATAGGTAGATGTACATACTTTTACTGACATATATACAGCTATGAAACGTCATGCTTCCTGTCGCATTATGAGTAAGAGCCTTCCTTATCACAATTTTTTATAGTGCCCCAGCGCTTGAGCTAATAAAACAAATGAGATGCATTTGAATAACTTTGCACTCGATTCACATGTGAGCTACTGTGGTCTGTAAGTGTTTGTGCAAGAAAAAAGTTGGTGCATGGTTTCTCTCCCTGGTGTCATAGCAAAAATAACTCGTCTGCTACCTAATAGTAACGAAGCCTATATGAAGCCCCGATAATTGCAAAACTAAACTTTTCGCAACAGTTTTCTAGGTTTTTTTTAGCCTGCACAAAGCTGAGGCTGACTTATGCATTGTTGCGAGGTACGGGTGTTGAGTTCGTGAATGGCCGAAGAACAGGAAGGAGAGAAAAAAAGAGACATATCAGAAAGAGAAAGAAAAAAGCGCAGCATAATGAATGGACTTTACGCCACGTATAATGAACCGCCTGACGGAAACCTGGAGCTTGATTCAGTGCATCACCATCGAATGCAAGCACAAAAAGAATAAAGCTGTCTCTCGATCGGTAGAAAAGACCATTTGCAATACAGCTAAGATAAAATCCGCCAAAAAGACCCAAATAAAAGTTAATTTAGAACAGACAAAAAGAGCAAGAAAAGAGAGTTAGAAGAGAGCATTGATAATGCGGGATCCATGGATGCAAATTTTGTATTCAAATTAACAAAGGTGGAAAGAAAACGATGAATTCATGTGCTCTTATTAGCTCAAGCTGGTTACGAAGTCGTACCTTGTTAATATGCTCTTGCTAGTTCGTGCTCGCCGGTATGGCGGTCCAAGATGAAATTCAGTATACCTTCATCGGCAAGATGATGCGGCAACTTGATGCTCGCAAAACTGTTCTCGCAGCATCGGCACAATCTTGTTTATAAACAGCCGTTATTATAGCCAAGGCATAAAGTGCATTGACGGTGTGTACATTTGGCGAGCACTAAAACGTTAACGTAAAGTAAAGGCCTGTGCGTGAGTGAGTGTGTGTGGGGCTGAGAGTAGTATACTAGTTCGGCAGTCCACGTTGCCAGATAAGACACGATCATGTCGAAGGATGAGAAGCAAGAGATGTATGCAAGACAAGGAGGTCGAGACAAGAAGGATGGACTATAAGAAAGTAACATAAACGAGGAGTTGCTTTGCTGCACACTATAGGAAAAAAGTGTATTATGCGCTAATATGCTACGTTTTATGTAACATCACAATAGCACGACGTAGATGTCTCGCCCATCGTACAGCTGAACTAATCCTCTATTTGACATTGTTCATAGCATCTCACAGCAAAAAGCATGACAGCGAGAATTGAGCCTTGCTGATACGGAAATCTTACCCTTAGTAGCCCCATCTTGCCAAAAAGAAAGCTTTGGTGAATGCCTAAAACCTCTTCAAAATTATGCAGACATGTAACACAAGAAACTACTCCAATAGCAATACTGTATTCTATCTGTAGCAGGCTGTTTTTACTATGAGTGCGATATCTTTGAAAAGTTGGAGAGATCATTAGAATAACATCAATATATAATCAGGTTAGCGTCTGTGGATCGTCACTGCAGCAATAAATGTATTCTGTAGGGTTCAGTTCTCAGGTAGTCTCGATTGCAACAACCAGAGTTTACAATGTGAATAACATAAGCATAGAGAGAATACCACACACACGGATGAATCAAATATTACATAACCAGCACCATATCGATAATCTCTCATACATGGATCACAATCGAGACTAACTCAGGACCAACCATTGTGTATACATTGTTCTATTCTCGAGTTAGTCAACACTTCCTTTGAATCTAGATTATTTGAGTTGAGGGATTTGTACCTGACAAAGAGCGGGTATCAATCCCAGCACAGACAAAGGTGAGACTGCAGCAAACAAGGAACACACTGATCAAGGCAAAGATGACACTTTACCATCGGAAGACAACGTCCATTATCATGGCCGACAAACTCAACCTTCCCATCCTTCTTCATCTTTAACATCCGAAATCCGGCATGTCCACGATCCATTCATCAGTTCTTCCAGACGGAAGTCTAGACACCATCTTCAACAGTATATAAAGGGTTGTGAATTCATTCAATGACTCTCACTATATTTCATATTGTCTTTTATTTAACCTCTTTTTTCTTATCATCTTATCACAACCCACGTTTATCATACTAATTATATTCCACAGTGCAGCAGTTGCAGTGGAGATCTAAAGAACAGCAAAGAAGGTTAAAAATACGCCAAAATACAATTGGCGGATAATACCGTGGCCAATGAAGATAGAGAATGGATAAAGGAAGCAAAAAGACATAAAGAGGAAATGGAAGATAATCTTTATTGATTCGAATGAGAAAGGGGATTTTATATGTTTTTGTTCAAACTACTGTAGTAACGATGACTAATATAACGATGTTGAAGAATAGCTGCGCAGCAGCAGCATTCAGTTCGTCAATACAGTGTTGATTTTTCGCCAGGGCGAAAATAGGCGAAAATTAGAGGCGAAAAATCAATTTTTACTTGGAAGTACATATGAAAATCTAACTCTGTTGAAGGGAGGGGGTGAGAAATGTGGACAATTTGTACTTATAAGATTTGTTTTCTGCTGGGTGCACTTGTATGTCAGGAGTTTCAGCTGTTTCGTCGTCAACTTCACCGTCAAGATCCAAGAATGCCCAATTTTCGGCAGGCGAAAATTGCAGTTGGCAAAATTCGTGAACACAGGTCAATAGTGTGATGGTTTGCTGCACGACAAGAAGTAGCTGCAGATAGAGTGGGACAAAACGGTGTGTTCCTTTAAATGGAATCCTATGTTACTAAAATGAAAGAAGGGAAAGCAGGTCATTTATGACCACGACACAGTAAAACGCAAAAATAAAATGCATCTAATGATACAATCCTCGAACTGCGAGGGGCTCGACCGGGAATTGAACCCGGGACCTCTTCCACCCTAAGGAAGAATCATACCACTAGACCATCGAGCCGATCTGTTTATAACATTTTGCAACAAAATTAATCCCACTAGTAACAACCACAACGTACTCCGTGCCGCACACGATGACGACGATTGCGACGCTGCATGACGACGATTGTGATTGAGCTGAGATGACGACGAATGATTGATAAACAATAATGACGAATTATACAACAATCTATCTTGCAATGTTCAATGCAGTGGGCATTGAGTACCTACTTATCGAAATTATACAACAGTATAGTAGAAATAATATCATCAATCTGATTTTAATAATTGAAATATAGTTACTTGAAGGATAACAACTCAATAGCCTATAGGTACAATTTTAATGGAAGGTAGGTATAGTCGATCTAGCTGTATGTTCTCTGGTGTGCGATATGCCTTATTCCAGTATTTAACAAAGTTGTATGCCTATTTAGTAGGCTCAATACCAGCAACTGTCAAGCTATTGAATTTGTCTTTTACTTTTGAAAAAGTACTTATCACAAATGTATATAAGCATACTAACTAAGTACGAGGATGTCTATAAAGGTACTTACATTTAAGAACCTTCTAGTGCGCTTCAATAAAGTTGCTGGCTCTGCTATATAAAATCCAATTTGAAACAATGCTACGTACCCATAAACGTCATTGGTTGTATATATACCAATGCTTGTATATATATATATATATCTAAGTGTCAATTAATCGCCTGGCACGGCAGTACTTTTAAACCTCTCTGGCAGCACTCTGGTAGATTTTATTAGCAATTTTATATTGATTACCTCCAACAAATGTAGAGCGATATAACATTTAAGCAAGAGCATAAACTTAGCGACAGCTTTATTCTACTAATAATATAAGTATTGGATACTACTATTAGGTATCAATGGGTGTCTGTTGTAGTGCTTTCTTATGAGATTGATGATAGCATATGAATCTTCTTTTCTGTATATGACGGTATGACACCTCTACAGCCACTAATTGATGGGGTGAAGTCATCACTAATTAAACCAAACTCGGTTCTTGCTACTGTAAGATTATATGTCAGATTACTGGTAGATTTTGTGGTGAACCACATTAATACACTGCTTAAGATATCAACAATAAGATATTCGGCTAAACATTATAGCACACACGTATGAACACTACGGCATTTCGGCTAAACACTATTGAATAAAATCTCTCACTCAGATGATCCACCTTATGTGAACAGGACAAAGAACCTATCAACAGGTACCTCGGTCATTACATCAGCTAACGCCGGTTTCAAAGATGTGCCCGATTAACATAGCGACTTCAATAGAAGTTCTGATACGTCCTTGATCCATCCTCTATCACATAGTTTATCCATTAGTCGGATGAATTGATATCGCTGTCTTAATAGCTAGAATATAAAAGAGCTTTATCTTTTGTTGGAATAAAACATTATCTCAAAGATACTTAATCTTGTCCCTTATTATCTTTATTAAAGCTCTATCATCACATTTTTATCTTTGAAAACCTTGTTTTTTCCTTATATCCTACATCATGTCCTCCGATAACAACCAAGCTACAAAAATTAACGAAACCGTTGATCAAGCCAACGTGGTAACTCCAGGAACGGTCGAGGTCTTAAGCAACGATGTTGAAATGGTGGACTCAGAATCGGCGTCCAAAAATGGCACTGAAACTAGCACTGAAACTAGTACTGAAACCATGGCCAGGAACATAATAACACCGAGTACCTACCTGGAACAAAGGAAGCTGACACCGTCTAACATGGGAGCTATCCTCAAGGCACACTTAGCAAAAGCCACCGAAGAATATTTGCAGGCGCAAGATGCTTCACCAGATGACCTACTAAAGCTAAAACAGACACACAAAGAAGCACTTGATGCATTCAACATCTACCAAGCTACTCAGCAAGCACTCAGCATGTCTGAACAGTTCGAAGATCGAAAGGCAAGCTGCATGGTCCCAAAAAACCTACCGATACTACAAGTACAAGGAGGCCCTGTCCGAGATCTGACGAAGCCAGTGCACAATTCCGTCTCTGCCTTTATTTCCGCCTTCGAAATCCAATTGCGCAGCCATAGCATTGACCTTGATGGCAATTGGGAACGTCTTTTCTGGTTATGTCTGGATGATAACCAAATGACTTGGTTCCGCCGAGATGTCGCTGACCATCAATTAAAATGGAAACAAGCCTGTGCCGAAATCAAGAAGGAATACAGCAATCCGTTTCATACGTACCTCAAGCGTCATGAGCTTTTTGTCGCTCGTCCCCAAGCCAATGAAGCGATCCGTGTCTATGCCGAACGATGGATGTCATTAGCACACGAGGAAGAGCCAGTGGTCGTGACTTGACGTTCGATTTCATCTCGTCCTTGCCACCTCCGATCCATGAAAAGATCTACCCAGTACTAGCAAGACAGTATGGTGTAGATTGGCCATCTGAAGTCACTGAGGTCGTGCAATTCATAATTTCCACATTGGGTGAATTCGTTGACAAGTTTCAAGACAACGGTAGTTATGCGAGCATCCATGCACCAGGAAAGAAACGTCGCATGGGTAATGAACACCTGTCTTCGTCCTCCTCATCGCCAGCACCAGCTTCTCGCCGTCCTCGTCATTACGGTGATTGTCCTGTCCATCCAAAAGGAAATCACTCGGCGACGGATTGCCACGTTCTCTAGCGCCAGCGGGAAGCAGTACAACAACAAGTCCGCAATAACCGGCAATTAACAGGTTCAGACAACCTATGTCGTTATTGTAAAAAAGTTCCATATGTCTTAGGCCACCGCTGCCAAGAATATTTTGATGCAAAAGGAAAAAAGAAGTCAGGAACGTCGACAACAATGGTGAGCAATCGCTCTGTACACATTTCCTCGTCTCCTTCCTCGTCTTCTTCTACTACACCATCAAAGCGTGATGAAGAAACACTTAATCACATTTCATTGGACGGAATGGATATTACAGGTAATTACATCAATCGCACAACACAAATAAATAACACACTGCAAGCAACAGATGACATTGACTCACTCATTGTTCCTATCACTGTACAGACTAAGCAAGTCTTCGGATTAGTCGACACAGGCGCCAACAAGTCTTTTATCACACCTACATGGTTACACAACATAGAGTCAACATCTGTACTTAAAATCAATAAAAACGCAGTAAAAAATATATCCATTACTTTAGCAGCAAAGGATGTAACAGCCTACCTTTTAGGTTTACTTGAAAATGTTGAACTACAGTACAATGGGAAAACATTCAAACACAATTTTTACATCATGGAATTATCCGGAACAACACCAGTCACCATTGGTCTGGATTTGATGTTTAAACTCGGAATTGGTATTACCGGTTTAGCCACATCATGGGAGCCACTGACACCAAACAATGAGAAACAAATTATTGATTTACCCAAACCTAATAATTCGCCATATGGCACAGAAGAACAAAGGAAACAGTTTTTACAAGCTGTCCAACCTTCTCTTGATCGCAATGCACAAATTCCTAAACGCGCGTCATGTACAATGCCTGAAGCAGTGGTCCGTCTTGATGTTCCAGAAGGTATCGTTTGCCATCGACGTCAGTACCCATTACCAATCGCTTTCAAGGATTTAATTGACGATCAGATCAAAACCTGGTTAGATGAGGGCATTATTGAACCTGCACCTGCTGGCACAGCATTGAATAGTCCCATCACACTAGCACCAAAGAAAGATCCTGTTACAGGCGCATATGATACAAACAAGCGTAGAATCTGTATGGATGTCCGCTTAATCAACCAGCATTTATTACAATGTGAACAACATCCACTTCCTTTATTAGATGTTATTGCAGCCATCCAAGGCAATGACAACAGCGGTAATTCAAATCGCACCGTCGTTACTACCTGCCTCGGGGTTTAAACCTACAATTATTAAACATAACATATTTAATAGTTTAATATTGATTAATGGTTTAAAAATAATTTTATATAAATGTGTTTTTTTTAATAATAATATATATTTTTATATACTAAATTATTATATTTATTACCTAGCAACAAAAAAAAAAAATAAAAAAAATTCTAAAAAAGGTAATAAACATTATTTTTTTAAAAATTAAGATTATCCATAATATAATTTACAGCAAATATAATTGTGGAATCTTTATTTTTATTACTTTATATAGTAATTTTCCTTGTTGGTAGGGAGAAAATTAAAAAAAATTATCGTTAGGATCTTACTATTATATTTTTACTTAATTTTTATAGAAATGATGTTTTAATAAATCACTATAGAAACTATTTATTTAATTTTAAACTTACATACTTTTTTCTTAAAAATTGAATTTTGATTTAATATATGAATTAAATATCAAAATATAGGATAAATAATAATTATAGATATTTAATTTTGGTATTTACCTAAGGTT
Source organism: Zychaea mexicana (assembly GCF_025766255.1). Classification (NCBI taxonomy): domain Eukaryota; kingdom Fungi; phylum Mucoromycota; class Mucoromycetes; order Mucorales; family Lichtheimiaceae; genus Zychaea; species Zychaea mexicana. Next base: position 9,289 of record NW_026516841.1, on the reverse strand, counting down.
ATAAGTTTTCCCTGATTGCTTAATAAATAAGTTAAAAGAACGGTTTTTTACAAATTTCAAAATGGTATTTGATGAATATAATAGCTCACTAAATAAAGATGATATTTTAAAATATAAGACATTATTACAGGAAGAGATAGATAAATTGATTATAAATGAATGGGGATTTATAGATGAAAATTGGAAAAAAAAACAAAATAATTATAAACATCGAACAGAATTAAAGTATATTAAAGAAATAGATGAAATTAAAAAAGAATTATTAAATAAATTAGGATATACTTCAGTATTTTTCTTTTTAACTAAATTATATACTCATAAAGATTATCCTACACCTTATTTTGAAATTGAAAAAGGTTTATACTTAATATATCATCTTGTATCAGGTATTACTAGTAAAGATATGAAACGGAATATACCATATACATCATTTTATAAGTTTTATAAAGAATTTTGGATTACAAATTATGATAGTTTGAATAAATATGTAGATTTATGTCTAAAGAATATGTTTTCTAATATTAAAATAAGAGTTTATTCTGCATTAATAAAAAACCCTAATAATTTTAAAAATATTACTTTAATGCTTGATGGACATGATAGTACTATAGAATATGATAAACCAGATATTTCATTACAAAAAAGATGGTCATATAAATTAAAAACATCAGGTTTAAGAACACAAGTATTAACAGATATTAATAACTTTGTAATTGCAATTTCTGATAGTGAGTTATGTGGTAAAAGTTCAGATGGTGGTATGTTTTTAAACATGAAATTATATACTAAAATAAATAAAAGAGATGTTTTAGCTATTGATGGAGGATATACATTATTTGTTAAATAGTTTGAAAATTTATGTCAAAAGAAAGGTAACCATTAAATGATAATAATTTCTTTTATCCTATTAGAAAAGACCCTAATGAAGAATTAAATAAACAAGAAAGACACTTTAATGATGTATTTGGTAGCTTTAGGTCAGCTATAAAAAATCAATTTTGTGAATCAGGAAATAAATTTAAACGATTTTCTAATAACAATTCTACATTAAAAACAGATGATTATAAATATGTTAACTTGCAAATAAAAGTAGCATTCTTATTAAAAAATATACAATTATTTACAGATACATTTAATATCATTACATAAGAACATCATAAACTTTGGGCTGAAAAAAATTTTGAATTTCCTACAGATGAAAAATTAATAGATATAGTATTAAATAATGAAATAAAGCAAATGGAAAAAATTAAAATAATAACTGAATTACAAAAAGATTTTTCAGATTTATTATTAGAAAGTGATAATATGATTATTGATGATAATAATAATGAAGAATGTGATAATAATAATATAATTGAAAATAATGAAGATGTAGATTTTCCTGAATATAAAAATATAAATAGAAAAAAAAGGAAAAAAGGTAAAAGTGAAAGAAAAATCAATTTAAACTTAATTAGAGAAATTAATAAAAATAATAATTTTTATGAAATTGAAACAATTATAGAACATAAATTAAATAAAAATAATGAATATGAATTTCTTGTTAAATGGAAAGATTATGATGAAAAAGATAATTCTTGGGTTAATGAGAAAGATTTTAATGAAAAACAATTATTAAAAGATTATTTTAAAAATAAAAATATTAAGTATTAAATCAACTAAATTTATATAAAATTATTATTATAATGTTTCTAATATTTATGTTTAAATCATTAAATGTTGCAGGTTTCATAATTTTGTTATTAATTCCTAGGATAAGGATTAATTCTCCTCGATGTAAAATCTGCTTTCACTTCTTTACCTCTCTATGAACCACATCGAGAACGAACTGCTTTCACAATTGAAGGACACATCCAATATCAGTTCTGAGGAGCTTGCTATGGATTACGTCATCTTTCTTCGGTATTTACTCGTTGTTTAACAGTTCTTCTTAGAGAGATGCCCTTCGTTCGTGCGTTCATTGATGACGTCATTATCTTCTCAAACAGCATAGAAGAACATGCTATCCATGTCACCGCAGTAATTAACAAATTAACTGAGGTAAATTTCCGCATCAATCATGACAAAGCCGTATATGCACAACGTTGTATCTACTTACTTGGCCACTGTGTATCCACCGAAGGTGTATCACTGGATAAACGCAAAGTATGCAACATCCAAAATATCCCTACACCTACAACTGGCAAAGCTATAGCTGCCTTCTGTGGTACTATCAATTACATGCGCTCTTACCTACCAAAAGTCTCTGAAGTTATGGCACCTTTAGACCGACTTCGCAATGCCAAATCTTTAAAAGGTTTATGGACACAAAAAGAACAACACAGTTTTGACACGTTAAAGAAAATGCTACTTGAAGCTCCCATCCTACGCTTTCCCGATTTATCACACCCTTTTCAGGTTGCAACTGACGCTTCAAATACCGGAATCGCTGCAGCACTTTTCCAAGTCATAGATGGTGAAACACGTCATATTGCTTTCATGGCTAGAGCACTCTCCAAGTCAGAAAGATCCTATAGCACTACACGACGTGAGCTCAGAGCTATTATATTTGCACTTGACAAATTCCACAAATATTTATATGGCAAACCGTTTGAATTATACACGGATCACAAAGCATTGACCTTCCTCCATACACAAAAAATAGCCAACGCTATAATGATCAGTTGGTTTGACACCATCTTACAATACGACTTTGAAATTATTTACCTACCAGGATTAGATAACATCCTTCCTGATCAATTATCTCGCCTTTTTCAAATCGATGAAAAAGAGCTGGAAGGGGGTAGTGCTACGCAAATTCATACAAATAATAACACTGTACAAAATAAGACTCTCACAGTAAACACACAAACAAGTAATAACACTGACAACATAGATGATGACATCTATTTTGAACCACCCGAACATGAAAGACTGGAATTACTCAAAAAAGCACATGCATTTGGTCACTTTGGCGCTGAAGCTATCACAAAAGCACTACACAATGATGGTTTGAAATGGAACAATATGTACAAAGAAGCCGCACACATTGTAAAAAGCTGCCCTGAATGCCAGCGATTCAACATCATCAAGAAAGGTTATAACCCTTTGAGACCTCTTCTTGCATTCTATCCGGGTGATCATTGGACAATTGATCTTGCAAGCGGCTTCGGCACAAGCCATCGCGGAAACAATTATCTCTTAGTCATGGTAGACGTATGCACACGTTTTTGTGTTTTACACGCACTTCCTGATAAAACATCAGACACTGTCGTTCAAGCAGTCATCGACACATTTTGCTTAGTGGGCTTTTGCCGTTATCTCAGCAGTGATAATGGTACTGAATTCAAGAACCAACTAATGACTCGTCTTCGAGAAGCCTCTGGATTCGACCAAAGACTTTCTACGCCTTTTCACCCAAGAGCTCAGGGATTGGCTGAAAGATTTGTGCAAACAACTGTTAACATCATCCGCAAGTATACAAAAGGAGCAGTTAGAGACTGGGACTTATATGTCAAACCAGCACAATTAGCCCTTAACAACAAAGTTGCCAATAGACATGGTTCTACACCATTTGCTCTTATGTTCAATAGAACAATGAACGGTTTCAGGGACTATAGCAAAGAACAGATCCCGCGGCCACTCACAGAAGATGAGCTGCAAAACCGCATTGAACAAATGACAAACATTGTCTTTCCTGCAATTTCGGAAAGAGCAAAGGCACTGGATGATATTAAAAAATGGAAATACAATGCCAAGTTCAGAATCACCGATTATCCCATCGGAAGCACGGTCATGGTCATTGATGAATTACGCAGTAAGAAGATGGATCCAAGATATGAAGGACCATATACTGTAGTACGCAAAACCAAAGGTGGTTCTTATGTCCTTAGAGATGAACAGGGTCTATTAACTTCTCGTAACTACGCACCCTCACAAATGAAACTCCTATCACAGGATGAATTAATTGACACAGAAGAAGCATTTGAAGAAAACGGTAAATATTACACCGTACAGTCAATTGTAGACCACAAAGAGCTTGCACCAGGCAAATATCAATACCGGGTTAGATGGAAAGATTATACACCTGATGACGATTCCTGGGAACCAGCAGAAGCATTTAATAGTCCACAACCAATCATGAAATATTGGGAACGTGTTGGTATCACACCACCGAAGCAAAGCAAAATACAAACTGCATTACCTGTGACGCATATCCCACAGCAATCACAACGTAAAGCAAAAGGAACTATTTCCAAACGACAAGAGGGTTCCACACCTACACCATCTACTAGACGCAGTAAGCGTTTACGCACACGTTGCTAAGCACATTCTTCACAGAATAATGTTAACCTAGAAGGGGGTGATGTGGTGAACCACATTAATACACTGCTTAAGATATCAACAATAAGATATTCGGCTAAACATTATAGCACACACGTATGAATACTACGGCATTTCGGCTAAACACTATTGAATAAAATCTCTCACTCAGATGATCCACCTTACGTGAACAGGACAAAGAACCTATCAACAGGTACCTCGGCCATTACATCAGCTAACGCCGGTTTCAAAGATGTGCCCGATTAACATAGCGACTTCAATAGAAGTTCTGATACGTCCTTGATCCATCCTCTATCACATAGTTTATCCATTAGTCGGATGAATTGATATCGCCGTCTTAATAGCTAGAATATAAAAGAGCTTTATCTTTTGTTGGAATAAAACATCATCTCAAAGATACTTAATCTTGTCCCTTATTATCTTTATTAAAGCTCTATCATCACAGATTTATTCCTGCTTAATTTTTGGCTTATAGCTCTTAGAAATATGCCAGATGCAGGGTCGTAAATAACTCTCGTCAAAGACTTGCTGAACGGCATTGCTCTGAGATCTGCCTTTGTCAGAAAACATGAAACCCAGATTTAACCTGAAGTCTTTTAGTCTTCGTAAGAACGCTGCCAATGTGTTGGCTCTTGTGAATTCTGCTGATGCTCCTTCAAACGGAGTATAGAACAGATATCTAATGGGATATTCAAAGCCATTGGTAATTGCTACGATACCAAACAACTCGCAGCCTGCATGATTGGTTTTGAATGTCGAATTGATGTAATATTCTTCAACGTATTGGCATGATGATGCCAATTTTTCGAAAAACGCAGTAATTAATCTAACAGCAACAGCATGATCATCTCGTCTCCAAAACATCTAATTTTATCTAATAAGTGTATAAGATTCTATATGCTACGTTTGATTCTACCTTATCTCTAGTTTTTAAAGCAAAGAGGAGAAGGTTGATGATTAGTAATACTCATGTCACATACCTCCACAAAACCAATGTTGTTGTATCTTCGGAGAAGCAGGCGACTTGATATCATTTTTTGGTCGTCATGTAAGCAGTATATTGAGTGGACACTGCAAAAAATAAGGGGTATCAATAAGGTATCAAATTTTAATAATTCAGATATCATAACAGATCTCAACATAGTATTAATAAGGTATCAACATTTTTTTGATACTCCAAGTATCATTAGGGTATCATTAGGATATAATTACTTGGTATCCACTTTATTTTTTAAACAGTCAGCGCAGTAGTAAAAGACAAAACACTCAGTGCAAAAAAGCAATCTCTCTAATGGTCACAGGTGTACTCTCAAACCTTCAGAGCTCTTTTCAAAACCGACCAGCAACATCGACACTTTATATGATGATCAATCTAAATCAACCACAAATCGCCTCTATTTTTTTAGTAGTAAAACGTACAGCGAAAGTATTTCTAAGCACTCCATCTTAAAATAATGTAAAGCGCTTCTTAAGAAAAAGTAAAAAAGAAAAAGTAATTTTCATCGAAAATAAAGACCCATGAAGAGGCTGCATCTGGCAATGTCGTCTGCTCAGACCTTCTCTTCCTGATCCACAAGGTGTATACACTACCATCGTGGATACGGTTTTTGTATATGTTAATGGTCATGATGTTGACATTTGAGGTATCATAATGTTATTGCTGGTGCCGAATTAGTAATCTGGGACCCGGTTCACATTATTTCGATCTGAGAACGATGAGCGAACAAAACACTCTTTCTTTCCGTTTTATGTTTCTTTCTGATTCTACTTCCTGCTTGCATTTACTCTTGGTTCGCGCCGCCATTGTCCAAAAGGTGAAGCAATCTCAATGAAGTGTGTGCTTATAAGTGATATACTATCAATGCCTTTGTCCATAACCTCATTGACTCACTCTTATATGCACGTTTTATTAAGCAGTGTCAAACTAACACGAATTATTACGTTTGATACTCATCGGCACCTCTTTCATTTCGTACAAAGTATCTTTATGCTCTGGTAAGCCATTTCCATTCATAACAGTTTGCTGTTTTATACGCTGATTTTGTTGCTAAAAACTACTTGAAACGCCCATCATGTTGCTAACTCCCATGCTCGGCTTCTCTCCGTAGAAGTGTGTAACATAGATAGAGATTACGCGTCTCTCGGTGCAAGGTATCCCTTGCTCACTACTTCCATACCACCACTGCTTGACTGTCTGCCGGTAATCCCCATTAATTGGTAAGCGTGATTGTCTCGTCTTGCTCTATCATACTATAATATGCTTATTTCTGACTGTCACTTAATTACTCAATGCTTCGATAGTTATAAAGATCTGTTACCACTAACGACCACAAACTGTAAGATGGCCTTTCCTTTATGCTCTGCTTTTTCCGCTATATATAACTGATTGTCATTATCTTATAGTATCGCTTTTCACTATTGCCCGCCGTCATCTGTTTAGCTCCATTTGAATCTTGCTGTCTAGTATTCTAACCATTATATTTTTATCTCAAGTTGTGATATAGTTATGGCGGTAAGTAAAACATGAGAATTGGTGTATTCTAGATCGCATGAATATTCTAGTATCCATATAGTATGTAGTATATAGTATAGTGCTGTATTATAGTATCATATATATCAAATAAACCACTGTTTCCCTATCAAATATTTATATATCTTTCCTTCTATTGGATATTATGAGAGTCATCAGCTTTAAAACAGCAATCTAATTGGATATGGCCAGAAACGCCTGTTGAATACTTGCGATTCTATTGGAAGCTATAGTTGTTGATACCATTATGATATTGATATCTGAGAAATCAAATGCTGATACCCTAAGAATCAAAAGTTGATATCTAAATAGTCAAATGTTGACATTGAGAAAATCAAAATGTTGATTTTTGAAAACTCAACATTTTGATACTCTGATGCATAGCTCAGATATCAGAAATTGGTTCCTTGTTCGTACTCTAAAACTCAATATGATATATCAATAAGGTATCAATAAGGTATCATCATAGTGATACTACCTATTTTTTGCAGTGGGAATCCTACCGACCACCAGTAACACACCTGCATCATTATGAGGCTCCGCGTCATGTCAGGATACCTTGTATTCACTGCCTCGTACAAAGTCGATGCATCGACGCCCCGTTCTACTGCTCGCTCAGTTATATATTGTCTTACAACAATAGGAACAGCGTTACGTCTGCTTTTCCGATCTGAATCCGCTCGATCGTGATTAATCAGGTGTCGGATGTTAAGTGTAACGGTGCATACTGTTACGATGATATCCAACCTGCATGGTTGACGATCGACAACGCATGGTTCAGACGATAGGATGACTTGCGGTCAACCGCATGGTTGAATATGGAGTAATAGGCGTGGATATTCTAGATAGAAGTTATGATGTAGATCAATACTTAGACGATAGCTAGCCCCCTATTACTCGACGTATATATAAAGACGGGATCCTGAGTTATATGGATCCCCATCGTTTCATCCTTTGATATATCCGAGTCTCACCTTATTCATTGATCCACACTGTCTACCCATTCACGTTCCCGATTGTAAGTATCTGGGCCGACACTGTTACAAACAAGCTATTATTTATATAATAGTATTAGATCGCACCACTAATTAGTTTTTACAATAATAATAGAAATATTTTCCTCAACTAAAGGAGAATGGCTCAAAAGTGGCTATTGGTGTGTTTCATGCATACGGTCATTCTATGAGCTGTCAAATATACAATAACCCACGATATATAAATGATTTTGGCTTAGTAGATGGCGAAGGTAGCTATTAATGCGTTATCATCACAAAAAAGAAGTACTCAGGAATGAATTGATTGAATAATATTACAGTTGTACCCCGGTTTTTGCAACCCCTGGTTTTGCAATTCCTCATATATCTGCAACTTTTCTAGAAAAATCCAAAAAAAAACTTAGCAGTTTCGCAAATTTGCAACTTGCAAATGAGTTTATACGATTTGCATGTTATCGGGGTAAAAACAGCTTCAATTTTTGCAATATCAACTGAAAGAAGCATCTGTTGCGGATTATGAGGAATAAAATGATGCGGTTACTGTAAGATAAATATGTAAATATGAAGATGTATTTATTGTCGAAATACATAAAAATTATTATTTGGTAGTTGAGCCAGTATAATCGGGAGACATATATAGCACTGATTGGATTGAATCCACAAAAGAAATGATGAAGATATAAGAAAAAGGGAACACACTACATATAGATAAAGAAATAAAATGTTTGCTCAAAGGAGCTTTTAACTACATATCGAAGAAGTCATCAAGGGATGATTGTCGGGAGAATGATTGCTGTCTGAGACTCTCTGGAGTCCTACGCAAAGACTTCTTTAAGTCGTAGTTATCGATATTATCCAAAAAGCTCAAAACTCCTGCAATTGCAACCTGTTTTTCCTTCGACGTTGGCCCTGGAATAGGCGAATCAGCGCTTTGGTCCACCGCCCGCTCAAGTGCTCGTCGTACGTTCGATCCTCTTGCTTGGATGTGAACTTGTGGAACGATTTTGTCATGCTTAAAAGAGCTAATAATTATCAAACCACTAGACAGCTTCAATGAAAGAACGGTCTTATATATGCAAGTAGTAACATTTAGAGCTGTATGAATATTCCCAAAGAACGTATCGTACATCATCTCTGACAGATAAACAATGGGCTAGTGTTAAAGTCGACCCCCGTTAACGTCAACCCTCAGGGTACCAGCAAAAGTGTTGACCATATCGAGGGTTGACGACCATCGGGGGTAGAGAATAGGCAAAATCTCTAACTGCTAAATTTGAAAGGGTACCAGCGAATCGGTTGACGTTATCGGGGGTTGACGTTATCGGGGTTGACGTTAACGGGGGTATACTGTAATAGGATGACTTATCCAGTGTATACTTAAAGCAGAATTGTTTACCCCGTTACTTGCAAATCCTCACTTTTTGCAAAAAAAAATCGG
>NW_026516840.1:0-71671 GCF_025766255.1 Zychaea mexicana | reverse complement strand
ATATAAATACGCCCACATTTTTCAAGCCATTTCGTTTTTTCTCTTCACTCTTTCTTTCCTTACATTTTTCCTTTTTCCTTCACTCCCTTGGTTCCTCCTGGTCTTTCTCTTGGCTCTTCCCTTGGCTCTTCCCTTGGTCCTGGTGTTGCCTCCGTTGCGCCTGTCCAACCCTTATTTCCGGTAATCCTGGCTGCCTCCAACTGGTCCCTGCTTTGGTTTGTCCAGTCTCGCGTTCAACGGTGTTGGTCACAACCGGTCTCCTAGTGAGACCAGAGGACGGAGGAATCCTTTTTCGGTTTCTCGCCATAGAAATATGGTAGTGTCCTTTTGGTTGGATGCCTTGTTCCCGGTCTGGTCTACTATGGTGGGGATCGCGTTCGACTCTCGGCAATCGACTCTCGGCAATCGACTCTCGGCAATCGACTCTCAACATCGACTCTCAACATCGACTCTCAACATCGACTCTCAAGGCTAGACTCATCGCTTTTTCTCTTCTCTTTTCGATCACGTATGGTAAGTCCCTTCCTTTTTTTCTGTGTGTGTGAATGTGAGTGAGGGTAGATAAGTGTAGGGGCGGGTGCTGATGCTTGTTTTGACACGGAGCGACTTACTGTATAAGTTAGGTTTTTCCCACCATAGTAGACCAGACCGGGAGACAAGGCATCCAACCAAAAGGACACTCCATATTTCTATGGCGAGAAACCGAAAAGGATTCCTCCGTCCTCTGGTCCACTAGGAGACCGGTTGTGACCAACACCGTTGAACGCGAGACTGGACAAACCAAGCAGGGACCAGTTGGAGGCAGCCAGGATTACCGGAAATAAGGGTTGGACAGGCGCAACGGAGGCAACACCAGGACCAAGGGAAGAGCCAAGGGTGACACTGGGGATCGCGTTCGACTCTCGGCAATCGACTCTCAACATCGACTCTCAAGGCTAGACTCATCGCTTTTTCTCTTCTCTTTTCGATCACGTATGGTAAGTCCCTTCCTTTTTTTCTGTGTGAGGGTAGGTAAGTGTAGGGGTGGGTGCTGATGCTTGTTTTGACACGGAGCGACTTACTGTATAAGATAGGTAGGTAAGTGATCGCGATTGGTGAGACCGGACTGGGCATCTCAATACCAATCGACCTTCCGTGATCCACAAAGCGACCAAGACAAGACCCTAGCTTTGTGGTGAGAGGGTTACGGGAGCAGATGTCGATGCACCTTCCAGTGGTTGCTCCTGTCAGTATCTGCTTAAGAGCAGAGAAGCTAAGACATCGACACCCTATTAGTAATTAGTAGTTAAATGTACCAAATAAAAATTGTTTCTTTTAACTTTTCACCCGTTAAACTTGTATGTACATGTTTGATATTGATGTAAGACTTCTTCATGCGAAGCGAGGAGGGAGCTCAAGGGCTCGTTCAAGAAGATGATATATGTTCAGATTTGCTGCGAGATCATCAATTTTGTTCCAGATTGCACAATGGAGACAGTTGCAACGAACAATATAGTTGCCACTGTGATCGTCTGCAAAGCAGTCAATGTCGATGGAGAACAAACTCCGGTATATGGAATGAAATTTGCAGCGCGTGTAGCGATCCTCTACAATTATCCTTTACTCAACTCCACAAATGGTTTTTCTCATTCTCAAATTAAATTCTCCATATTCCCACAGTGGGCGAGCTGGGTAAGAGGCGAATAAGAAAAAAAAATATGAGTTTGCTAACTGTGAGTAATGTTAGCTGGAAGTGCGCATACTGTAGGGATTCACATTGCGTTTAAGCGTTGCGGCAAAGACATTCTTCAAGTTATCATCTTGAGGCTCATAAACATCTTTTAATAGTTGGCATTCTTGCAATCAATCAGTTATAAAAGTAATATGCCAATAGACCGACCTCTTTACCATTGCACAGTAGTGCCGCTGCTACGTTGATGGAAGAATGAGTCATTCTTTTATATCTTGTACGTTGACACAGTAACTCCAATGCTATGATACGCAATATTAGTGAAATTTGCTCAATACTACCAGGTATTGCTTCCCCAGGAGCAGCTGCACATTTTGTCTTCAATACTGGCACAGCTTCTCAGCAAATCCGCATCGATGCACCTGGGCTACAAGTGTAATCTTACAAAAAGAGTAACAAATGCAAAGTGCGCCATGATTCGTACCTTCTGAACAGCATCCTTAAAACCAAGAATGAGGGCAACCATCATTGTTCCCTACCATTTCTTCTTTCAGCTGTTATGCTATATTTGTTGTGTCGTACGGCAAATGAGAGCGTTTCATAAAGTAGTTATATCTCTTATCATAGGGCTAGGCTCAGGTCATGTAAGATATCAGCGCCTATTATATTAGATCGATTTTGTTTCTCACGACTTAGTGCTGCCACCAACTACCATCACAATGCTTCTTTATGACTTTGCTTACTGCCGCCCTGTCAAAATACAAAATCAAGCGAATAAAAGTGATTTGTTTTTGAACAAGACTGATATAAGGAGAAAAGTTCTCGCGTCAACCAACCCCATTTGCCTTAATAGGCTCTTTTTTCCGCTCTTTTTTCACTTGTGCTGTCCAGGCGCACGTATTTGACACTGCCTGTGTAACGGCGCAAAGAGAGGGAAGAAGGGTGCCAGGTTCAAGATACTCTATATACCCAAAACGTGTTTTTTTTTCTGCTGTGCTTCCTTTCTCCTCCGACCCTTCCTTCTTCCCTTACCATATCCTTTCTTTTATCAAATATATTCTGTTTCTTCCATAAAGAAACCCCGTGACTAGCAGTAAAGCGAACAAATAACACCCACAACCGCTTTTTGAAGGTCGAGGATACTTAAAGAGAGGTAATAAGACAACATGACAAGCTCGGGTCATCATCACGCTACCTTGCTGTATTGTGTCTAACCAACTTACCTCATCTCGTTTATCAAACTTGACAGTAGGCATTCTACCCGATCGCCCTTTGTTTTTCCAATAATACGTTTACGTATATTATATCTGCGCGGCCCCAACCTTTCCTTCAAACCACAAGACCAACATGACTGACTTTGGATTCCAAAACCTACGAATTTCGGACCACCACAATACCGGCAGTGACCAAGAACTGCCATTGCCACCTACTCAGCAATATGCTGCAGGCGGTGGTAACTATGATCATGATTACTCACACCAGCAACAGCAGCAACATCACCAGTATCAGCAACAGCAACAGTATGCTCCGTCCCCGCCCCCGGGAATCATGGTTGACGGCGAAATGTGGCAGGGCAATGACGAAGTCTATGACGACGACGATAGACCACTTGATGCTGGTGGTATGGTTGCTGGCACTGAAGGGTTCCATTCTGGTCCTCCCCCGCCGCCCAAGCACCACCAACAGACTTTGCTGCAAATGCATGAACAACAGCAACAGCAGGAGCAGGTACCGGCTGTTCCTGTAGCTCGACCTGTTTCATATCGAAACCAAGCGGCTGTCCAGATCAATTCGAACCGTCCAGCACGCTTCATCAAAGCCGATCCTCTCAACAATGCGGCAGCAGCTATGGCTTTGCCACCCGACTTGCAAAACATCCAGCGGTTGTACGAGCAGTACCAGTGGAAGGTTTACATGGAGGGCTATCTCTATCGCAAGGCCGAAAACAAGCGTACAAGCGGGGACGAAACATGGATCCGATCCTATGTCGAGCTGGCCGGACCTGTTTTGACCTTGTGGGATGCTGACACGCCCGGCGATGGTGAAGTGTTGCCACACTATGTAAATATTTCGGATGCTACGACGGTTGAATTGAACGAGCACGGCATGGTTTCATTGAAGACGGGTGGAACGAGTCGCTATCTATTCGAATACGTGGATGATAACAGCGGTCAGACGGATCGTAATTCAGAACTAGAGCGCTGGGTGCGTGCAATCCGATTGTCTTGCTATGAAGGTGCTCGGATCCACGAGATCTATACTAAAAAGTTTATTATGCGCAACAAGAACGTTCAGACAGGCGACGACGATGATGACGACGAAGAGGAGGATTTGTTGTCCAAGGCAAAGTCCAAGATGGAAGGCTTCGTGCAGGTGCGCTTTGCTGGCGCCAACGAATGGCAAAAGTACTGGGTTGTTGTATCGGATCGACGCAATGAGAAAAAGTTGTTCGGCAAAAAATCAGTGCCGTCGCATGGTCAGCTCAAGTTTTATGAGTCGAAAAAGGGAAAGCACCCTATCATGACGCTAGTCAATGTGACACAGGCCTACACAGTTTATCCTGAAACTCCTCAGTTGATCGATATGGTTACGCTGCTCAAGGTGGATGGTCGTATTACTACTGGTGAAGAAGACCAGCAACAACAACAATCTCAAGAAGGCGGAGATGCCACTGCTGGTGCTTCTGCAGCAAACACCACAAGCGTACTCATGATGACATCCAGCACGATCGAGCTTGTCGAGTGGCTGGTAGCTACATTTGATGTATTCAAGCTCTATGGTCGTCCTTCGCAACTGATCCGTGACCCAACCAACCCTGGCGCACTGAACTTTGGTGAAATCATTGCTGGAGATCGTCTATTCCTCGAGGTCGACGAGCTTAATCAAATGAATGTGCGAGAGAACAACATGGCCGTAAACAGAACCTTGATGACGCAAATGACGGTAAACAAGCTCAAGCAACAAGTTTCCCAACGACATCCCGGTATGCCTGGTGCACCAAGCGCTGGCGGTGGTATGGGTCCGAGAACGAACAGCATGCCTCAAATCGCACAAGCAAACAACAACAATTTCCGTCAACCACGGCAACGCACTGTGTCTGCCGATCCCGAACAGCCAACGTCGAACCCTCGAGGTACTATGATGATGAACAACGGCCCACAAGGACCTGCCCGCGGCTCGATGTATCCTCCAGGAGGTCATGCAAGCATGATGTCACAACAGCAACAGCGCCCAATGCAATCATTTCAGCAGCAGCAGCAGCAGCAGCAACGTGCATCCGCCATGCCTCCTCGAAGCCAATCTGGCAAAGTTATCTATGCCAGTGATGAAAGTGATGAGGAAGAGGATGAAGAGGACGATGATAGTGATAGCGATGACGACTCAGTATTTAATGGATCATCGTCCAAAATGCCAATCAACGCCAAGGATTCCTCTCCAACAACACCTCTCGAAAGCAAGCTGGCTGCCTCAACAAGCAGCTTTTCTATTCCCGAAATCAAGACTGACTCCTCCAGTCTGCGGGAATCCGTACAAGATACGAAGAGCAGCAAGGAAAAGGATACAGCATCAGTGAAACGAGGCAGTGTTGAGTCTGACGATACCCCAGCAGCTGCTGCTGCTGCCACAAAAGGCAAGCAATTGTCCAAGGACGGTGATGCTGACGACGATAGCGACGAATCAGATGAAGAAAAAGAACAGAAGAAGATAGCAGAAGTACGAAAGGTTGGCCCACGGCCAAGCTTGAGTGGATCAGACGAGGATAGCGAGCAAGAAGAAAGCGAAGACGACGATGACGCTAGCAGCACTGAGCAATACATACCCCATAAACCCAAGTCTCGCTGGCCTAAACAGCAGCAGCAACAACAATTGCCACAGAGCTCCAGTACACCAGAATTACATCGGGCTAGTGCCATGCCTCCAATGCAGCAGCAGCCCTATGACATGGATCCTCACATGTACAATCAATACGAGCAGCAGTATTATTATTATCAGCAACAAAGCAACAACCTTGCCCGGGGCCAGCCTGTAATTGATGAAGACGGCCCTGTCATTCCACAGCTGGGTGAGGAATTTGCGAATCCAAACAGTTTGCTGGGCTCCGTCAAACAAGAACAAGGTCCATCCATTCGCGACCAAACGGAGTATGCCAAGGCCACGGGTCAGCCTCTTGTTCAACTTGCACAGAAGCAGAGCGCACCCCGTGCTGGTTTGGTTGGCATGATTTCCCAAATCGAACATGAAAAGAACGATAAATCCAAGAATCGCTTGGTGAATGCCGAAAGGGACCAGATGATGGAACGCGAGCGCTATATGATGGAACAACGACAACAGGCCATGATGGTTAGTAGTGATAGTCTAAATGAATTCAACGATCATCACGACTAGATGCTAATTATCTGCATATTCAGAATCCAATGATGGGAATGAACATGGGCATGGGAATGATGGATCCACGCATGTCCATGATGCCTCCCAACATGATGGGTGGTGGCAATAACCCACACGCGTCAATGATGATGATGCAACCGATGATGGACCCGCGTATGTCGATGATGCCTCCGAACATGATGGGTGGCGGCGGTAATGGTGGCAACAACCAACACGCGTCCATGATGATGATGCCACCCATGATGGATCCGCGTATGTCGATGATGCAGGGCGGTATGATGGGTGGCGGCGGAAGCAGCAGCGGCGGTAGTGGTGCCAACAACCAACACCCATCCATGATGATGCCACCCATGATGGACCCTCGGATGTCAATGATGCCGCCAAACATGATGATGTACAATATGTGGAACAACGGATACAATAATCAGTTCAATAACGGGCCAGCGGGTAACCAAGGCATCATGGAAGAAAGCGACGAAGATGATGATGTTCCTCTCGGCGCAGGCAGCCACTCCAAGTCACCTCATCGCCAGAAGAACTAGCAATTGCATGAACCACCCACCACCCATCACTCTCCAACGTACACTCTCTCTTTCTTTTTGTCCTTTCTTTTTGTCACACTAAACTTATTACTCTTAATCACGCTACCATTAAAAGCACAGAAGCCCATTTAAACGGGGGATAGATCCCGTTTTACGATACATAATTTGTGTGTATCGATTAGACTCCATAGCGTGATAGCAGCTCTGTGTATACAACAGAGTGGATCTCATCATCGTAACACCTCCTAATGTGGATGGCGATAACTTCGCACATAGCTTGTTTCACAGATTGTGTGTGTGGCCTACAACCACTGATCCTATCCACGTTCACTTTTGCGGAGGTTGCCATCCATCAAATCAGAACCTGATCAATGACTCACTGCGCTCCGCTGCCACTCAAATCCGAATTTTTCTATTTGAGGTCGAGCTTTTTTCTTCCTTCAACATCAACTGACACAACGCAATGAAGTACCGATCGACCCGTGGCCAAGCCAAGAACTACTCGTTTGAAGAGACCGTCATGACCGGTCTCTCGCCTGACGGTGGTCTGTTCATTCCTCACCATATCCCCGTCTTGCCCGCCAACTGGCGTCAAAACTGGGCCAAGCTTAGCTTCCAAGAGCTTGCTGTCGAGATCTTGAGCTTGTACATTGACGAATCGGAAATGCCCCGCTCCGATCTGAAAAATCTGGTCGAACGATCGTACTCCACTTTCCGCCACCAAGACGTCACTCCCCTCGCACAGATCCGCGATGGTCTTTACGTTCTTGAACTGTTCCACGGTCCTACGTTCGCTTTCAAGGACGTTGCTTTGCAGTTTGTTGGCAACTTGTTTGAATATTTCTTGGAGCGTCGTAACCGCGAAGACAAGTCGGGCAAGACCCACCGTCTTACTGTAGTGGGTGCAACCTCCGGTGACACTGGCAGGTAAATTTCAAGTGGCCACAATGGAAACGGAAAAAAGGCAGGGGGTGGAAGGAAATGGATCACTTATTATAAAACTCTGTCTTTTAGTGCTGCTATCTACGGTCTTCGCAACAAGAAGAATGTATCGGTGTTCATTCTTCATCCCCACGGCCGTGTCAGCCCGATCCAGGAAGCTCAGATGACCACTGTCCTCGACAAGAACGTCCACAATTTGTCCGTTGAAGGCACCTTTGACGACTGTCAGGACATCGTTAAGAACCTGTTCGGCAACCGCGAATTCAACGACCGCCACCATCTCGGTGCTGTCAACTCGATCAACTGGGCTCGTATCCTCGCACAGACCGTATACTACTTCCAGGCCTACTTTTCGCTTTTGCGCTCACTCAACATTGATCCCGCTTCCAGCGAAGCCGAAGCCTTAAACTTCAACTTCTCCGTACCCACTGGTAACTTTGGTGACATCTTGGCTGGCTACTATGCGTACCGCATGGGCTTGCCTGCCAAGAAGCTCATTGTTGCTACCAACGAAAACGACATCCTCTATCGATTCTTTGAGAGCAACGCTTATGAGAAGCAGACTGGTGTTGATGGCAATGTTAAGGAAACACTCTCACCCGCCATGGACATCTTGGTGTCGTCCAACTTTGAACGTCTCTTGTGGTACTTGGCCCGTGATGCCGAATCGGATAGTGGCAAGACCGAAGTGGCTGCTGAGGACAGCGAAGAAAACGAAAAGCTGAGTGATGAGGCTGGTCAGACTGTTGCTGGATGGATGCAGCAGCTCAAGGAAAAGGGTAACTTCAAGGTCAAGGATGCTGTTGTCCTCAACGCTCGCAAGGTCTTTGATTCTGCCATGATCACTGACAAGGAAACTCTTGCTACGATCCGCGAGTTCTACGACAAGCCTGGTCAGGCTTCATACGTCCTTGATCCACATACCTCCGTCGGTGTCACTGCCGCCGAACTGGTCAGCAAGCGTCGCCAATTGCTTGCATACCCCCAGGGCAAGGAGATCATGGTCTGCCTTGCTACTGCCCATCCTGCCAAGTTCTCAGAGGCCGTCGAGTCTGCCCTCAAAGAAGTTCCCGGCTTTAATTTCCAGAAGGATGTCTTGCCCTCCGAATTCCATGGCTTGTTGGACAAGGAGCGGTCTGTCGTGCCCGTGGAGCGTGCCGATCCTAAGCTCGTGATCGAAGTCATTGAACGCGAGTTACGTGGCGAAGGAATTCAGTTCTAACATTCATGCTTTACATTTAGACCCGATCCCCGTCTCCTTCCAAAACAATCACCACATATACACACGCGCACAATATAAAAGTTTCTTTCTAATTATATGTTTTTATTAGTTAGAGTAGTTATGTTTAACTTCCTGTTCTTTCTTTGATGTACCAAAAATATAAAAGTTGCCTATCGGTTGACTGAGTGCCCCAGTGGTTGCTGCTGTTGTTTTTGGATATCATCTGCTGTAACAGCCATGTCCGTTTTCCAGCTTCTTTTGAGTGAAGCATGTGAACGATATCAGTTTCCAGTGAGGGTCGTATAAATATGTAGCAAGGTTCTCGGTCTTCCATTTTGGTCCAAGCGAGCGGTTCGGAAGCCTGTCGACCTTATCCTTGGTATACTCTAGCAATGGAACATGCAGAGTGCCTGCTGCTTTGTTACGTTCAAGAATAACATATTATTGTACCAGTCATTTCTGGTTATATGATAGGTGGAAGCATGGTTACTAAGGACGGGGTTGGATATCAAACAAAATTACATAGATGGACTTGAGTTATTGTCATTCGTGTCTCCATGAATGCTATAGCGGTGCTGTTGTAGTTATCTTTAACAGTTTAGCAAGGATGAGCATGGGTATATTGTTGTTTGTTATAGTTTCGAATATTATTGGTTGAAGACGCTATCGGTTCGACCGTCTGTTCTTAAGGAAAACAGTCCGTGAGCTATGAAGCATAATAACTGAGTGCGCAGAGATCGGATGGCAGCTTTCCTAAAGAGATGACTGACCTGCTCGGCGTGTCCAGTGTACGAGCCTAGTGTGCTTGTCTGTGTAACATGACATGACCTGGGTTGGCAGGTGATGCTGTCAAATCTGTTTTTTCCTTCTTTGGGGTCAGTTGACGATTGATATAAAAACACTGCTTCGAGATAAGCTCTGATGGCTTCACTACTCTCTCCTTTCCACTCTTTTATTTCTCTAAAAATATTAGTAAAGTAACATTTTCCGGCGCGAAGAAATTATTTCATATGTACGGTTATTACTAGAGTGACGTCGAACCGTGCGGGTCGGGTCAAATAGGTGGCTATCACGGCCAAGAATAAGAGCCGGCAGTCCCGCGAAGAGCTGCAGACGCTGCAGGAAAAGAAGAAGGAGCAGGAGCAATATTCTTTCAACACTTCTCTAATGTAAAGTGCTTTTTATTCTACTAAAAGTTCTCCTGAGTCATATGGCAGCAATGAGTCATAAAATCAAAGGGCACTTTGTTTGTGTGTGTTTTAATTGACTTACAAAAGTCAACAAGATCGATAATTAGGCTTACCGAAATCCTGAGAGTTCTGCAAGAAAAACGATTTTTTAAGCTTCATCCTTTTCCTTCTGTGCCTTCCTTGCCGAGCACTAACTTGAAATACGAATTGAGTACCTCAGTAGTACATACTACGTATCTTGCCCAATTCATCACTTTTTAAATGCTGGAGTCCTCATCATTTATAGGTGAAGAACCTTGCACTCCCAAGGTACTTTTTGACGAGAAACTTTACTACTACGGCGAATCATACTCTTATGACCATCCCAGGTCATGCTCAGAGACAGTACTTCACACCATGACATTTATAAAACAGATACGTCTCTGACACTTCCTGTCTGGAACATGAAAAAGGCCAAAAAGGCAACCTATGTCACGTGGTAACGGTTCGTATCAACACTAACACCCATATTGCGACTAAAACATCTGCTTATCATCAATACCAAACCTTTTCGCTATTCGCCCTGTTTAAGTCTTTACTCGTCAATTACTCAAGACGGGCCTTTTATCTATCCTTGCGATATCTTTGTCGAGAACTCGAATTAAGTGGTCCAATAATTGAATACATAGTGCATAGTGCGGTGGAGTGGAGTTTACATATGTTAAGCGACAGTTGTAGGTCTCTCGCGTCAATGACCTTCGCAGGATTTTGAGTGTCTTACGTTGCTGATCCCGCTCTTGAAAGTCAGATAGACTGTCACTGAGAATAACCTGATCCGCTAAACGGGAATCGTTGTTCCTAGCGATTACATAAACATAGAAGTTTCGGAAGCTGTACCGTTTCGTCAAAGGTGGTGAATCATTCAAACGGTTACTGAACTGCTTTTCTTCCCACAGAAGAGATACTGGATCAGTTGCGGAAGCGAATAGAAGCAGTAAACTCTTGCTAATGGTTTATTTATTCGTGTGCAACAGAAAAGTATGTAGTGGCAACTTGGAGCAAAAATGCTGATTAGACAACAAGAAGTTTGAATATCAATTTTAAGCAGATGACTGTGTGATAGCTAAGAAGTCGAAGTAACACGTAGCGTGTCTCTCTACAGTAATCTATGGATATTCGTCTTGGCCTCTTCTACATGGAAATAAGCAAGAGCAGGCTAGTTAGATTTGTAGAAAGAAGGACTTCCATGACACGCTTCCCGATTGTGCGCTAGTCTATGTACGCTCTACTTGTGCACAACAGCAGCAACATTTGCATTCTTATGTGTATCTGTTTCCTGTGACTCGTACTAACTTTTTTTTGTTCTCCTCTGAAGCCCTGTAAATACTCATCTACGATGATAAACGAACTCGGCATCCAATCATAACTAGCTCATGAAATCTCCCCACAGCTACATCAGTTGTTTAAACCCACACTAAACACGCACTAAATGTTATAAGTATTTTACTAAATATTAGCGGTCCTTCCTCGCTTCGCTCGGATGAATGAGCCCCTCCGCTTCGCTCCGTGTCATTCAACGGAAACGCGTCGCAAGGGGGTTCCCCCCTTGAACCCCAAGTGAGGGGCAAGCCCCCCAAACCCCCTGTCGAGCGAGGTTGGATCAATGTTTTGGTATTAGATGCTTATTGTCTGTTTTCAAAATCAAAAGCAAGATCATTGTGCAGTGAGAAGTAGCCTATCATAGAAAGTCGTCAAAGTTGGATACTTAACTATCTCCAGTTTAGAATGCAATGCGAAAAGAAGTGTTGACAAAGATGATGTAGTGATATTGATAAAAAGAGAATAGGCGAGAAAAAAAGAGAATAGGCGAGAAAAAAAGAGAATAAGCAATAAAAAAGAGAATAGGAGATAATAAAGAGAATAGAAGATAAAGAGAATTAGAGAAGAACTTCATGGAAAACAACATTTCGGGTGTTTTGGCCTTGCTGACCCGCGATACTTGAGTTCTCGGGATCTAACATGATTCTAATAGACGACGGGGTGCGGACGCGCGACATGGCTACATAGAGCAGACCATGCGTGAAAGGAGGCTCAGGTAAGTAGAGGCCAACAGTGTTAAAAGTTTGACCCTGTGCCTTATTGATGGTCATTGCAAATGCCAGGCGAACAGGGAATTGCGTGCGTTTAAATTGGATAGGGGAGCGTGTTTCCGATGGTGTGAGTGTTATACGAGGGATCAAGACAATGTTACCGGCATGAGGCCCAGTGGCTATCTCAGCTTCAAGTACATATCGCTGGAAAGAGCGTACGATCAGCCGTGTCCCATTGCAGAGACCACTTTGGGTGTGCAAGTTTCTCAAAAGCATGACTGGGCAACCGACTTTGAGTTTTAGCAAATGCGGTGGGAGGTCGGATGGATTTATTGCATTGAGAAGCTCTGGTGGGTATGTCATTTGATCTTCTGGATCATCCAGTGTATCAGCGCTCTGGAATTCGTGTGCAGTGCCTGGGAAATGTTCGAGTATCAGTTCGTTGGGTGCTGTAACGTCGACATTCTTTGAAGTCAAGATAGAGCGACTGATGAGGTAATCACGATCCATATGTGGTGCGTTGAGGTTGCCGTAAATGGTTTCTATGAGCTCGTACATGTTGTAATGTGGCATGAGCATCCGATCTGGTAGCCGGACTCTGTCATCAGTGGTTGGCACCTACAGCTCAGCACCATCACCGATGCAAAGTAAATACTGCATAAACTGGCCATGCTCGTTTGTGTCATTGGTGTTGGCAGGTTGTTGGACGCGCATGTTGGTTTCAAGACGGTGGACGGTGACACTGGGCCAAATTGATGAACGATTTAGATACTACTGTACGATTTGCGAGCGCGATGCATTTGGTATGATATCATAGGAAGGACCTATCAACAGGTTTGATGCAGATACTTTGATGTAAGTACTACCGCTCGATAGTAAAAGGATGCAAAGTAGAAGAGAGGATACAATGTTGTATACCTGGCGAAAGGCAACACCAAAGACCATGATTTCTTATCAAATGGAACATCGGCAAGTGCGGGATCGTCATGTCTCATGAGATCTTGGATACTCCTGTATACATAGTGTAGTGAATACGTTGATACTTGTATTCAGCGTGTTTGTAGCGATGACGCTTCTCAGATGATGAAGGATTCAAAGTGAGCTTCATATCGTGTTAATGACGGTTATCCTTTGAGTCTTTCCTCGATGCGATACCCGTCTACTCACAATGACATACATTCACTGTAAAGCAAAGTTTCTGACCTGGAGGAGCCACACACCTCGGCGCGTCATAACCATGAGAGAGCAATCTGATTGGATAGAATGAACTGGCTCAAATGCCGCGTAGCATATGTGTTCATTCTACTATGTAACCGCGCATCCGCAGCAATCATGGGGCTCTTCTTCCTCTTCGTCAACTTTTCTAAACCAAAGCTATTCAATGTGAGTGTCATTGGAACGGATCAGAGGATCGGAGAGTGTATGTTTATGGTGGTGAGTGAGAAGAGTGTATGCAACCGGTTGTGAGTATACAGCGATTTCTTAAGATCCGTTTATCTCACTTTCTTTCTTTTTTGACACAGACTTTCTTTCGTCTTAACCTGGTCCTTCTCCACTCAAAGCACAAATGCAAGAGTAAGTACAGTACAATATGGAAAGTGTGAAGTGTACTTTGAGGTTTTGCATGTGGATGTGATATACGAAAGAAGATATGAATTTCGACGTGTCTAAAGTTGTGTGTGTACAGCATACAGTCGCTAATGTTATCCTCCTTTCTTCTCTGCTACTACAATAGGATTCTGACTTTTTGAAATGGTTGGTTCGGTTTGTTGTTTGCATCCCACCCTTAAACATAAGCAACAACTGTAAGTACGGTAGGGAATGAAATGTGAGGATGAGTTGGAGAGAAGTCGAGTGTCTGTTGGAGGTGCTGATGCCATGACGTGTCAGGAATAGTTGCATATTAAGAACAGCCTGCTCATGATCTTTCTTCTTTTCATTCTACTTCAGGTTTCGCTTTATTCTGGTTGGGTTAATTGTGTCCTGCGGACAAATAACAGATAGTAAGTATAAGCAAAAGGGGACTTGAACATTGGTATGATAGGTGAGTAGGATGACATGGGTGCTGGAGATGACGTGTCAAAGGTGTGCAGCGTGTACAGCAGCGTGACGGGAAAGGGTTATTGATCATGACGTGTGCAGTATGGCAATCTCTCAAAAATTTTACTTTCTCTCCTCCCCTTTCTTCTCTTATTCTTTTTTTCAGAATTGGTCGTGCCCTTCTTGCTTTTCCTCTCTCTAACTCAAGGCTCTCTTCCTCCAAGCCAAGGATGTCATAATAGTAAGTATCGCTGTGCTTGTGTTTGTCTTTGCGTCTTTGGAGAACCAGGAAGATGTCTGCCGTGACATGTCAAAAAGTGTATGCAGCTGTTCATAGATGTTTTCTTTTTTCTAATATAGGATGGCTCTGCGGTGATCTGTTTGAACTTGGATTGGCTTAGACCCCATCTCTCTCTGTCTATAACTTTGCTGTAAAACCACAAAACAAATGTAATTATAGCTGGATCCGGCTTGGGATGGAGGAGGATGGGCATGCCGTGTCAAAAAATAAAGATAGCACAGTGTGTGAAACCCTCTAATGATCTTTTTTTTACAGCTAGAAGAAGTGTTTTTGTCTTGGCTGCGATTCTCTGCTTCTACACTGGCCGGGTGTTCGGTTATCCTGTGTCTCATCGTAGAAGTATGGGTAAGTATAGCACGATAGAAACTTGTGATGGTGGTTTGACAGTTTCCCATTAACTGTTCATCTCTTTTGTTTCTCGGAATGGCGATAGTGCACAGACATTTCCATGCTAGTCAAGATTGATGCTCCACTGTCATCCCGCTCCTAGAAGCCGACCTGTCAAGTAGCCCATCGACTGTGGTCAAGATCTATCCATCCATCTGGACGGTGGCGTGTGCTTTTTGCTTTGACTTGGACCTGAGGAAGTCCTTAAAAGCCTCATCTTCTTCTTTGCGTTCTTTATATATTTTATCCCCCCCTCCCCTTCCCCTTGCTCTGACCCAGGAAGTCGTTAAAAGCGTCTATAGCGTTCTTTATATAGTTTATCCCCCTCCCCTTCTCCTTTGCTTTCTTTCACAGTTCCTAGTAGCCTTTGTCTCGACCAATCTTCGGATGTTGCATCGTTTCACGCGAACGGCTGTTTTTTTACTCAGGCATCCTCCGGGCGTAAGTCCTGCTTCATCTACAATTTCCCCGCGCCCACGGGTAAAAAGTGCGGCCGAGGTCCCCCATGAATTTGGGGAATGCTTTGCGTAAGTATTTACTTTCTCTTTTTCTGTCTGTGAATTTACATGGATGAGAGTTTCCTTTTTTGGATTTTTCAGCTAACTTTCAAAGATTTTAATAATAAAGAAGATTAATGATAATGATGATTCATGCATCCATCGGTCAGCAGAAAAATTGTATTAGAGTTAGCAGCGCGGATTGTTTGACTCGAACAGTTAGAAACAAAAGAAAAAAGTGTACATGTGCGAAATGAAAGAAAAAGGAAACAGTTAGAAAAGGTATGTATAGAGAAGAAAAGAGAAAGATGATGTACATGAACTGATTGAAAATGGGTAGAGCGAGGTTGTATGATTTTTCTAAGAGTAAGAGAATAGAATGTTTGATAAGATAGAGAGGGGATGTGTGAGCGAGTGAGAAAGGACAATAACTTCTTTACTTGGTACTGCTATCAGCGATGGTAGCAGGGGATGACGTCGACTGATCATCCTTTTTATTGTCGGCAATGTTTTCCTTTGAAGCTGCAGCATTTTGATCGCTCGCAGTGGAAGCTGCCGTGGTTGCTGCAGGTGTACTTGATGCAGTTGAGCCTGGTGCCGAGGGTGAATCAACAGTGTATGGTGTTGGAGAAGTAGGGGAGTCCGACGAGGCTGATTGTCCTACCATTGTGTGAGGGATTGCATTGATGACGGCTGATGGGTCTGAAAACATACCGGTATTTAAGAAATCATCAATGTTGATAAAGCTGTTTCCACCAGCACCACCGTCGTACTTGCTTGGATCAAAGCCCAGTTGACTGGCAAGCAGTCCTAAGCTTGCACCTAGCGCCTCAATATCTTGGTTAATGGCATCCGCTGACTTGGTGGCTGAGGTGATGTGGTGCGAGATTTGTGGTAATGACGTGGGTGGCGGCGGTGCGATGGCTGTGTAGGGTTGTTGTGGATTATGTTGGAAAATCGATGTGGAAGAGGATGGTAATGCTGTTGATGACGAAACCGGAGGAGCATTCGTTGACATGCTGTTGTTTACTTCAACTGGTGGCTGCTGTTCAGGTTTTACCGGTAAACCATCACTGGTGTTGATATTCATATTCGTGTAATCGACTGTCGGGGGAACACTCGGATTGTAGAACGATCCATCGGCCAGTTGGTTCAGAATCGAGGGATTGGCTTGTGCGATAGCAATTAAATTCTGCAAACCTTGCAGTTGCTGAGCATTGAATACGGTAGAAAGATCTTGCCCCTGCTGAGGACCAGAAGACATCAGCCCTGAAAACAAAAGCATACAATTGGTGAGTACAAAAGAACGTCATAAACACCCACCCACCAAATTAAGCAGAAATCAAAGCCTTACCATTGTTCAAGTGTTGCTGTAATTGTAACTGCTGCTGCTGGTTCTGCTGCTTCGTTTCATCATTGAGTGCAATTGCCGCAGCTAGCTCAGTTGCTTGTGCATCAGAAACGTCAGATCTTCCCAAACCCGCAGCATTTGATGTGCTGTACGACATGTTGGGTATAGATTTGCTGTTGCTGCTACTGCTGCTGTCATTGGCATTGTTACTATCACTGCTGCTATTGACGTAATCATCAATATCAAACGATGCAGATTGCCGAGGAGCCTTCGTCCGTCTTCCGTCTTCAATCTCGTCCTCGCCTTCTTCCAAGAAATCCTCATCTTTATATTCCGTATTGGCATCCCCTATCAGGAACCTTCGTTTTCTTGGTATAACCACACGCTTCTTATCACTCGAGAACACCGAGGCAAGGAACCGCAGGATCTTGTCGATAGTTTCCTGGTGACGATGGTGGCGCTCGCGTGCAGACATCGTTTCTTGCCATAGTACCTGATTATCCCGCTGAATCGTCCTTAAATCCGCGCTGATGCTCATTTGGTGTTTTTTGATTGCTGAAATTTCGTCCAAGATGTGATGCATGTCTATGTTTGCAGGTTCTTTCTCCTCGGTATCCCTGCCCTTTTTCCGAGTTACCAACAGCAATAGATCCGGCTGGTTCTTCTGGAAATGCGGGTTACTGAATTCCCATCGCTCAGCTTCACCATCCGCGTGCAAAACGCCTTGCTGAAGATGTGGCACCTTGTGAAAGCCATACATGTTAAGTTGACGAACGAACGACGAGAAGTTACTGTGCTTAAAAAATCGTGGCAGGACACGTTTGGCGAAATCTTCATGGCGTAGCACAATAAACGACATGCCATCATCTGCCCAGCGTATAAGATCGTCTGTTGTTAGATCATCGACCATGCTATGTAAATAGAAAACAAAAACATTAGTTTTTTCCCGAGTTTTCATTTTATAAAGTCCTAACAAAGGAAAGAAGTAAAAATTAAAAAATTCAGTGACACGTTACTTGTATAACTTGTTCAAGAATGCCGGAACGTTTTGCATTTTCGCTCGTTGAATTTGGCTTGGGTTTACAACTGCTTTCGATATTGGTGATCCGGTGTTTGCAGGTGGCGTCCCCACTGGTGCCGCCGTAGCTGACGTTGACAGCATGCTCGGTAATGCTACAGCCGCTGCCGCTCCGCTCGACGTTGGTGGTATTGAATTGTTGTTGGTTGACGGTGGCGTGCTAGTGGGAAGTGGCGAAATGTTTGCCGGCAATTTGCTCATGGCTGATTAAGGGTAAAATAAACCACAAAAAGGACTAGAGTCAAGCAATTGGCCAACAAGAGAGAGATTACTTGGTTTTTGTGGTGAAAAAGAAAAAAAAAACACAGCAATAATTTCAAGCCCAGATGAAAAGGGCTCATCATCAATATTCAAGCTACTGCGCCGCCAGCAGCGGCATGATAAATCTTATTTTCCCTATAAAGTTAGGGATATAACAAGAGGCGTTATAGCGGAGCCACTTGGAACCTATGGATAACAATAGCAAGCTTAAGATTTGTCAATAATACTCACTCTGCATGACTGGCGCAGTTGCCAATCTTCCAAAACATCATTGGTAACTCTATCTCTACTTTGTACTTTCAGCACGGATGATGGTGCCAAATTGACTATACCATGTTACTCATCATGACCGTGTATCTATAATATGGAATTATTAAGAGCCGTGTAACTGACAGGTGGCATTATTTACACTTTCCTTATAAGAGTCGTATTAGCAAGAGCATAATAAACAATACTAAAACCAATAAATGTTGTTACTCACTACGGACAGGTTAACTCTAGAAAGATTATACAATTCATGAAGTTCTGCTCAGATACTCTACGATGATCTTTTGAAGGAAGTTTAGGTCAAGCCTGGAAAGAGCTTATATCAAGATCGATAAAGGGAATGTCAAGCCACTAGTGGACAAGATATGCTTTATAATGCGCGCGACTCACACAGCCAGCAACAAGCACATTCCAGTTCACTCGAAGGATGTCAAAGAAGACCATGGACAGCAGGTCATTTACGATCTGGAGAAACTATATGCCAAATATTTACCTTTAAATCTGTGCGAAGGGTATTAGGATGCTCAACTCCTTCTTGTCAATGGATGACAGTGCTATCAGGAAGAGCAAAGAGATCCAAAAAAAATTCACAGACTTAAGTATATATATAACGGCAGTTTGCCGTAATCACAGAAGAACTATATAGTATGCTCGTATTTCCTGATTTCTCTGCAGTTTTAAAGCGTCGCGGGCGTTAACTCCAGATGCTGCTATTTCAATTACTATGACACTGGATATAAATGAGATTGGTATCGCAGAGCCAACAGAAGAACATGTGGATTAAGTCTCACGCCAGTGTCAATTATTGCTTCTTACTCATAAGATTATCAACAAATTCTTATCACATCAAGCGCTGTCTCCACAAGCGAATTAGATGAAGAGTAAAGCATGCATATTCCAACGTCTTTATACTAACGCTTACTAAGGGTGTTCTCAAAAAGGGCGAACGGCCGTCCAAACGCCCGCAAAATTCCTCTCAATATGTCCGTATGGATCACCACAAATTTGGTAAATTACCCTACTTCTAAATTAAGACCCCCATCCGGACGGGCTTCGCCCTTTTTGCGAACACCTTAATTGTTTGTAGACCAATTAAAGAACCTGAAGAAGCAGGAAGTAATTCTGCTACGACCTGTGCAGTTTGACAAGAATCCGTACGTCCACCCCGTACGTTCGTCCACTTTTTTTTCTGAGCCAATCCTGCCTACACCAATGTCCTCCAATTCAAATGTTATGCTTACACATTTGCAGGCTGCATGTGTATTTTATGGAGAAGACATAAGCCCAGAGAATGAGTTACGTAATGAGGCAGAAATTGATGCGTTAGACAATCTTGAACTCTGTTATAGCAACAATCCTCCTATAGAACCGTTTCTTTTGTCTGCTGGACGAATTAAATATTTTCCTTTTCGTTGTTGTAAATATCGTCGTTCCGCAGAAGGTTCCATATCATCCGCAGCCAACCAAGAGAAAGACGTAATAGAGATTGATAATGATAGTAATAGTAATCAAGTAATTCGTTAGTATCAGCCACCAATGTTTTTCATTTGTTCGTTACAATATTCAATAACAATTATGTCGCATTTCTTAGATAACGAGTCTCGATTGAAAGAATTCGTTGACAATGTCTTCTTGACCATGGATCCTCTTAATGAAAAAGTGTATGAATGCATCGAGTTGTCCACAGAGCAAATATTTCAGCTAACGAAGCAATACACCACCTTATTCCAAGATAAACAACTTATAAAGCTTTACTGCTTTTGCCAAGAAAACCAAAGCTCGGTTTTTGAAAGCAAGGATTTCAAGAAAACGAACCAGTGAACGACAATATTAACTTTAGCTCGCATAAAACTTTATTATACTATGTTTTGGTCATATAATCTGGCAGAAGTATACGGTTAAAAGTTGAGAAGATAGGGTAGTTGACAGCATGTACCAGAATTAAATTAAAGACAGTCATGGAGGGAAAGGGGTGGTCTCAAGCCACGACAACCATACACCAACTCTACACAAGTAATAATGATGGAAGGACCAACAACAGTTACACGTGGGCAAGCATTTTGTATGTTTTATGGTGAATCTATCAATGCTGAAAACGAGTTGGAATGCCAAAGACGGATCGACGATCTTGTAGACGTCGACATGTGTTACCTAGAAAGTGACCCTATACAGAACCATTCCTCGTTGCGAAAGTCAACATTGAAAAATTTGCGCATCGTTTTAAACTATACCCTAGGACAACATCCTCCTCTCGCGTGCCCTAGTTCATCAAGGGAAGCTAAATCACTTGCAGTAAAATGTTATTGATTCAAATATCTTTGTAAAGTCGCGATTTTAGGAAATAAAATGTCACCAGAATTTCGTAATCAACTTGATCACTTGATTCAAAAGAACACAAAGTTGGATACCGTGACGTGGGAATAGTCAGTGGCCTAATCTCTTGTAAACTTTGCGAAGGTGTTCTATTCTTTTCATCTCATTTTGTGGTTGCTTGAAAACTGAACAAGTTGAAAAATGGACGGGGTGGACGGACTTTCTAGTGGAAAGTGGACGGGGTGGACGGTGTGAACGGACCCGTCCAGTGAATGGACAGACTTTCTAGTGAGTGGACGGACCCGTCCGGCGAGTGGACAGACTCTCTAGTGGGTGGACGGACGGCTCCCTCAAAGATGGAGCGAGCTCAAATTGGGCAGGGACGACTTGTTTGGTGGGTTTCAATGGGGACATGAGCTTGGCGGTGGACCAGTGGAATCCGTTGTAAAAAAAAATAACTCCTGTGACGCGGCAATGGCCGATGCTACTGACCTGATAAAGCTACTAAACAATGCCAAAAACAAACGCTTGGCTATAAGAAGCGCAAGCGGAATACTAGAAAGAGCGAACAATAGCCAGTTCTTAAGGTCAGTATATATTTATGTTATTGCTATCCTGATCTATGATTACAATAATTTCTGTCGTAAATACCATAACTTATGATATTTTACACAATAACGTGCTCATTTTAGCATTTCGAATAATCATTTGCTTCAGTAAAACGAGTATCAGCTTTCTTCACGGAAAAAATAAGTAAAAGTCAATAACTTTCATACGAGATACTGTACGGTTCCACTACAGAAACTCGTACAATTGCATATTTACATACATATGCTCGTTGTAACCAAGACTGCCGGGCTCGGACCATACAAGCTGCTCCTTCAAGTCAATATTGATGTTTGTTTTCCTCATATTTATCAAAACACTTCCCTCCGAAACCAACCCACCTAGTACCTCTGCCTGTGCCTGTTGTGTGGCCTGTGTGCGAACGTCTATAATCCACTTCTTGCACTACTAACCGTCATCTCCACCTACCAACATACTCCACCGATTCGTCGTCTCTTTCCTATCTTCCCATAATATCTTCATTTCTCAAATTCTACTCCCCACCGGTGCTAGTAAACATAAGGGCCATCTGCCATAGCTTCTTTATATATATATACATTATATGATCCCTGCTGATCTGCTCTCAGTCAACTAATTTAAAACAATTGTTCGGTAATATGCTCCGGTTGTTCTTCCCAATATTCCACTTCGAATGGTATCAACATTTGCATTATCCATCTAAAAAATAACATCAGCAGAAATAAACGAGTTTGACAAATGAAAAAAAGACAGCGGAACTGAGAATAAGTATTTTGGAGCTACTAAGATGGAGATGTCCTCATCCGGCTTGTAAATAAACTATGTACTATTGATTGATCGAAACGTATCAGAACTTGTGTAGAAGAGGCTCTGTAATGTATGCCATCGACTCCCTTCTTTGCCGAAACAGGCATTAATTGGCTCCCCTTTTCAAGACACAACTACAGAGGCTCGTTTATTTCTTGAGTACAATTCCGGAACTTCCCAATGAGATGCAAGCCATTGATCACGTTTTAAACACCTCCCGCGATCGAACATTGACCTCTCCGGCACTGAATGGATCAAGACCAGGCCGGCACTGATCAAGACCCTTCAAGAAATAGACCGGTTGAGCCATCAAACCGAGAATCATGATGTCAGCAATGAGCCAGCACCAGAGGATATCTTGGATTAGATATATAAATATATGTATTCGTATTCCTTCCCTCCAGAGCTTTTTTCTCTCAAGTGGGGGATGGTTCTGTTTTGGCAACACCATTTTATTATCTGTTATTACTTTCCTTATCATATATATCGTACCGCAAGGAAGCGACTATAGGCCTAATGACGCATGTCATCTAGTCTTCTATTTAAATTAAACCAGAACTTTTAAACTAGCTAGTGTGCGGCCAGCTACTACTCGTTGTTATGCTCATTGTCTTGCTGCTTCCATACGTTGGATCATTCGAGTAAAGGGCTTTCGTATAAACATAGTGTTTAGCCAGCTACTGTGGCAAGTATCCGTGTGTGTTATGATGTTGCTGAGATGACTATGTATCTTATTTTGATGTCTTAGGTGGTATAATAGCGTGGTTCACCACATAAATAATATGTCACATAGTTTACTAACTGACAGTGACTTCCAAAACCATAAAAATGTAACACAGCACAGTAGTACAGTAGCTCCTCGCTAACATCTCAACTTATCAGCCAGCAGCAGTGCATATGGTATACTAGATATGTATTAAAACAATATCGATGCAGCATGTAACAAGGTTTCTCTTATTAGAAAAGCATGGCACAAAGAGCAACATCATGACGACTGGAGCAAGGCTTCAATATCAAATGGCAAAGACAGAAAAGAGATGGTGACTCTATAAAATAGATAATCGCCTTTAGCGTCGTGCAGCTATCAACATCCTTGACAAGTATGATCTTTATTCAGGCCTAAAGCACGAACAAGTGGGTATTATTTAATTAGAACTATTGATTCTGCACGCAATCATGCATGGTAAATTTTGCGAACTGCCACAAAAGCTGCTACGGAAAAGCATGCGAATAAGATGGTATAGGATGGCTTCCTCCATCGTGACACACACATCATATCAAACAAAACTTATAATACGTCTCTTCGTTCCTCGCATACTGTTTTGCTATGATATGATAGTTCTCCCAATATCCAAATGTACCATCTGATGATAAAACTTTGGAAACAAATGAAGGTTATCTACACTTCATGATTTCTTCTAGTAGATTATAATTCGTAACATCACAAAGTCAATACACTAACACATGATTTTCGCACTAACTTGATGTGTAGTAGTCTCCAGGTTATCCTTTTCGGCATTCCTATTTTTCATTTATGTGTCGAACCTAACCAGTGAGCTGGCGCCTAAATAGTAATACAGTAATATATAGATGTATATATCAACAATTGTCTTTTTTTCTGGTCTCCCATTTTTTTAATTTTTTTTAGGGCACTATAATATGGCTTTACTACGTAAACCGATGATCTCCTGCTTTTTGATCAGACATATCAAGCAATGCTACTATATCGACCACTATGCTAGTTTCATTGTGGCATACTTTAATCTATTTGAAATGAGAAGCGCCGAATATTACATTTACGTCAAAGCGGTAGATCTTATATCATATGTTGAATTAAGAAGAAAGACACCTTGCCTTTGGAACTAGCCCCTCCTCCAGTTATTCTGAGTAATTGTATCTAATAGTATGTATGGTACTAACATGTGATTTTATCTATCTAAGGCTGAATATGTTGTCATTACAACATAGTTATACCCGCTGCTGCGTAACATTTTAGGCTTTCTCGGCATACAGGTTGCTCGGTCAACCCCAAGAATACATAAATCTCTTTGGTCTTTATTCATTTTTGATTCCCGTATAGTAACGCTATGATAAATAAATGAGTGTAAAAAGGTAGGGATGACAACACTATGATGAATACTGCAGAGTAGCACCTCAAGCTATGGATACGCACGCGCCTCATCAAAGACAAAACTTTTATCGTCGTAGGTGTGTTCTTGTGTGGGAAGGACCATTTCATTGCGCACACTTAAATAAGGTCAGTGCAGCTATTTTCATCAATTCCACATGCCAGCAGCAGTAGCTGAGCGGACATCTAGGTACCAGTAACTACATATTGCAATTGGCGTGATGACTGTGCAAGACCATCGTCAGACGACAGCTTTTGGAACTGTGATGACTTTTTTGTCCGACTATTTACCACTGAAGGAAGTGATATCAGGTGCATCAACCAAAGTTATTGTCATTTTTCAAAGGACTTGTGTCTGTATGGACTATCGGCAGTGAGCTTTTCGAATATTATCATTTGAGAATTAGTACGCGGGCGGAAAAATTGAGACCAGACGGGCTGTCATTTTAGTAGTAATCAGCCCGCTTTGTTAATGTGAAGGGCTCGAGCACTACGCGGGCTTAATGGTTTTGTACTCTACTCATATCCATTTCTGTGACATATTCCATATTTAATAGTAGAATATGTAGCACCTATTCACGCTTACTTAAAGTGTGTGTCCTATGTCCAGCAACTCTGATTCGATAGTACATCTCTTATTATTCAATAATTCTCAATGGAAATGCACAGCCAGAACGCTCAATATATGTTACGCTAGATAAATAATGTATGTTTAGAGATAAATCTGATGGCTCGTAAAGTACTGGCATCGGGTAACACCACAGTAGGTTCAAATCAACGAATGTAATCATACACCAGCACCTAACATCTCCTTCATTACTCTTCTTTCGCCTGTCCCTTTTCAATTAAGTCTTGATCGACCGCCAAACGCTCATTACATCTTATTGGCATTTTTCTTTTCTCTGATGGACTTGATCACTGTTGATACGATTAAATTGCTTCAGTTAGAAGTGCAGTGGCTAAGTATATACTGGATGCATTCACTGCCAAATGTCACATTTAGCTGGTCATCGCGATGCTTCTTTCTTAAAAGATTGCTCTCATTACTAGAATTACATTGGCCAAGTAGAATTACTGTTGGCCATCGCGATGTCACTAATTTTTAAAAAAGCTTGCTCTCATTGCTATTACGGTGGCCCAGACCAGAATCGCTATGGCCACATGAATTTGTCCTTTGCATGACTGTAGGCTATAAGTTTATTTTAATTGAGATATATATCTGTATCACATATCAAGGTGGTGTAGCTTGAAGACAATACATCATATATAAGATCCTTCAGCCCGCGTAGTGCTCGAGCCCTTCATATTAACAAAGCGGGCTGAATTTTTCAGCCCGTCTGGTCTCAATTTTTCAGCCCGCGTACTAATTCTCTATCATTTAGCCTAATAATAAGGTGTGGACCGCGACAAGCCAGTTTTGTCGTGGCTAAAAGTATATGTATTATCGAAACCATCATTTATATCCATCAAGAGCGACAAATCTCTATGTAGGACATCCTTTTACTCTCAGTACAAGATATGTAGTTATGTATGGCGTGTGGGCCTTGAATCAGTTTCTCCGAACGTACTCATAGCGATTGGCGGATTTGTACCTGCTATCTTTATTTAATGTCGTGCGACCGATTACGAACATGCAGGTATGCGGTACAAACATTGTTGTCGTTGGGAGGCTTGTTTCACAGTTTGTACATATGTATAGCAAAGGTCGGATCATGGTTTTCGCCGGAAAGACGAACCAAGTTTATAGTACACAAGTGAGTCACCGAAGTTTCACTGATTTCTGCTATTTACCTATAAATAGTTACTAAACCTGTGTTGCTTATCAGTAGTTGAATATTAATACAGAAATCGGTGATGTATGTGATCGCTAGACAGAAATCATGCGATAGGTTCCCAGTAACTCTAGATCCTTCTGTGGCATGCTTTATCATGAAAAAGTGAGACTGATTGGTCGGGTAAAAGTCTGACAGGTGATCAAAAAGCGAGAAAGAGAGATCGGCAGTCTGATAAGAGAGTACAGTAACATTGTTGAGTTATGTTGTTCTTAAGGGTTTTGGTTAAAAATGGCTTAGCGGCTACCCAAAAAAAAACTAGACAGGGTCGTTGACGGCTTTGATAAGCATGCAGGATACAAATGAAAAAACTTTTTGCGATGTCATGCACACGTGGGCTGTCCCGACATGCCGATTTTCATATAAGTTGCGGGATCCTGCGGGATAAAGACGAAAATGTTCAAATCTCCGGCGGTGACAGAATCTCAAACAACAGCGGCAAAACTATAATAGAGATTAAGCGATTGGCGAATGATCTTTATTTGATAAGAGAATAAATGTACTAATAAGAGTAAGGATACGATGAATATGACAAGAATGATTGTTGCATGGATGAATGAATGAATGGATGAATGGACAGAATGATGAGTGATGAAATGGTATGACATGGCTTATAGTAAGAAAATGTGTGTGTTATGTACTAGATATATATCTTATGATGCGGCTTGAACGGCAGTAGAAGTAGAAGATTCTGCTGGGTACATCGGAACGGCCGGAAGTTGTTCCAGTGTTTGGAAATAGCTGGGTGGCGCTTCGGCGGTGTTGTATGCCGGTGGACTCGGCATGGCACCATCCCAAACATGCTCGCGTGATGTGACTAACACGGGGATCTCCAACGTGCATAGCGTGAGATGTGTTTTGGCTTCACGATGATGGAGTGAAGAGGGCGTAATACCACTGATCGATGATCGCCGTGAGGATGCGTTGCTCTTGCTGCCACCGCCTCCTCCGTGGTGCTCTCGACGCAGCGAAAAGATGGATGTGATAGACGATGACGATGATGAGCGGCTGAGAACGGGTGGCGTAGTTGGTTGTGAAGCTGATAGTGCAGTCAAACGGGACGATGAACTAGAGGATGGCGGGGACGCGGCTGCAGTTGCAGCAGCAGCAGTGGTAAATGCGTGCTCGATTTGTTGAACGCTCAACTTGCGGTCATCATCCTCGTCGTTATGATGCTCGTGTGGTGTTTGTGGAGCAGTAGCGACAGCACGACGCTCTTCGACCATAATGTTGACAACAACAGAATGCTTGACATCGAGAAGACGTGTTTCGTTATCAGCGTTAACTCGCGGACACAAGCGAAACATGGCATTGTAACTATGTGGAGCAGCAGCGCTGTAGTCAGGCGCCTGTGATGGGTAAAATGTACTCCATCCCAATGGATACACCTCGTCCGTCTTGGAGCAGGCCTGGTACGTCAGCGACCGTTCGCCGGTGGTACGGTATCGAACAGTCTCACGCAAGGCGCAGGTCACCGATTTGACTGATTGTGTTTCTGGACGACCAAGATCCATGTTCAAGTTCAAACGAACCAGACCGCCCTCGCGATAAGTCATGCTGGTGGCCGTGGCAGAGTAATGAAGCTGTTCCGAGTGATTGACACCGGAAACCGTTTCGGTCATATCAGCGGCTGTGGCTGATGTCAAGTGATCGCCCATGAGCGAACGACGCAGAGTGACCTCGCGAGAAGCGTGGATATCGGACGAGAAGGTAGGGCGGAAGAGTGTGCATTGGAGTCGATAGCGGACCGCACCATACTTGCCACGGAAGCTGGCAGGTAAAGTGGCAGGAAGTTCAAAGGAAAACGGGTATTCGTAGGTGCCAGGTTCCAACTGTTGCAGCTGGCCATCGTCGCTGATGAATTGCTGGCTCTTGTAGTAAAGCGAGCGACCTTCGATCATTTCGGTGGAAGACAGAGCTATTGAGCTATGGCCGCGAAGGTTGACTTTGATTCGACCTTCAAACCATACAATGAGACGTCGCACTTTCAGAGGTCGATGGATGCGAACGGCGCAGGTGCCAGTCAAAACGCATCCTTCTGACTCATCGTTGGCGAAGCCACGCATGATGCCCGTGAAAGATGGGTCGATGTTAAATTCGACGGTGGCGTCGACTTTGGTCATTTGGGGAGGGAATATGTGGGTTCAAGAAAGTAAGTTGATAAACAAAAAAGCAAGCAAGAAAGAAAAGACTAGATTTGAGTGCGGGAAATGACTTTCTTTTTATAGCAAAGCGAGCAAATGTCTCGGACCAACCGGCACTAAAGAAAAAATTTGTTTCATACAAGAACGAATTGACTAATCGCTGGAAGCTTATGTGACCCAAGCTCCGTCTGCCGCTAGGGCCGTCGCTTATCGAGAATGTCGCAGATCTGAGCGATCAGATCCGCTTTGCGTTGCTTCGGATAGGTTCCTTGTTCCTTCAGCCACTCCTTCAGCATTGGCACAGTGCACTAGTATATCACACATACATTAGCACCATGAATAGCGTTCTTGTCATAGAGGCTTACATGGTCCAGTGTTTCGTCCTTGTAGTTTTCTTCAATCGACTTGGTGCCAGATCGTCGAACGCGCTTCTGACCAGATCCTTCACCATCACCAGACTCCTATATTGACGTTGAATGAACAGAATGTTTTTATCGCCACCTTATCTTGTGCGACAAATTAGGGTCCTCCTTACCTTCCGTTTTCGGGAAATGCTGGGCTCTGGCTCATCGGCGTTTAAAAGCGATTTCAAATGAGGCACGCAGTTTTTGAGTTGCTATTGTTAATTGAAACGGCAAAACATTTGTTTTTATTGCGTATATCAGTCGATCACGTTATAATATTGCCTGCATATACGCTTACCTTATCCATCGCTTCTCCCCTGGGTAAGGTTGCATCGTTAATCTTCTCAACAACAGGCTGTTCCAGCGCCAATGATTGGAGAACCGCATAGTGCAGCTGCAAGGCTATTGTTATTATCAGTAAATGATCAGCGACTATGCACGATACGGCCGCTTTGTTCTAGCTCCTCCCGCAAGAAAGTCTATATTATAAACAAGGACGTGTCAAATACCTGGATTCTCGTAATCTGCCGGGTCATACGGTTTATCTAATAATAAGCTGTGCAGCACTTGTTCAGCAGCTTCCACTTCTTCGTTGTTGGCTATGTATCATCAATCATCATCCAAGTTTCCAAGTCAGCTTTCTCCAATAGATTCACGCTTGATACTATCGTGCTCGCGTCTGAAGTTTATAATTACCTCGTTCTGTAGCTACCGGCGGCATATCACGAATATCATCGGCGTAAGGCATTCGGATAAGGAAAAAGCCCGGTGGTCGCTTTTGCATCCCGTCTTCACTCTTGGTTTCTCGCTATACACGGTTTAGTACGTGCTATTCCCATTTTCTTGTGTAGCCCTTCCTTTATCATTCCTCATGTTGCATGATTTTTGTGCACACCCACTTACTTGAGGTACCATTGCCACGACAAAAGTGGATGAATTGGATCTGGGCGTCAAGACACATAGCCCAACTCGTTTTTGCTCTAGCATGGCATCCAACAACGCAGAAAATGCACGAGTCGAGCCTTCATATGACTAACATATATGATAAAAATAGTCATAATGATCACCGGTAAATTTCTATTCTCTCTTCGCCTCAAACCCCCACCCCCACCCCGAGGACATAAAAACATCAAGGATAACACTCACGGATTCATCCGGATAGATAAACCAAGGATGGGCCATCGAACGATACGGTCTTAGGACCTTTCGGCTTGTAAATCCGAGGAGTTTGATACCTGGATAAATGATCATCTTGGTTTATATAGGAGCTACATACAGCAATATGTGCATGCATCTCTTGCAAAATCTATCAAGCGGTCTTCCTTACTTGGATCACTAATCGAGCGTAGCTTTTGGCGTTCATCTTGGTCGAATACCGATTGACCTCCAGCGACTGACCAGTATGATTTGATTTCCGCAGGCAAAAGTGTTTGATCAGTATCCTATATGAAATGTAAACCTTATCAGTAGCCATAGTGGTCTCACAGAGAGAAGAAAAGTTTAAAAACTCCTTACAGCGCATTTGTAGGTTGTTATGGACTCGACTTCTTTGATCTGTTCACCACCGGGGAAAACATTTCTGTGTGCACCGCGCTTTTGTTCAATGATGGTGTTGTAGCTGTACATTTCAAGTAGAATGTTGCATGGATTAGAAACTGGCACTCACTCCTTGTAGTCAAGCTTCAATTCTTTGCTTGTCCTCACCCTTTCACGCCAATCTCGAGTCCATCCGATAAACGCAACGGAATCTTGAAAACTGTTCGCTTTTTGGGTCGCTTACGGCGCACTCGTTCAAGAAGCTCATCTAGATTATTGGACGCACCCTTTGATGCTCTTGCTTCTCTTCCCGCTGGATCATTGTCATCATCGTCAGTTTGTCGATGTGGTGCAGCAAGTATTTCCTGGATGTGTATATGCAAACAGTCAACAGTCAAATGTGTATACATAAGAACACACACAGAGAAAGAGAGAAGTATGGATATGTTCTTTTACTTACATTATAGAAGAGGCTTTCGTCGAAAAGATGACCCTTTCTGTTTAATCCAAAGAGTTCAATTGTGATACCGACTTCGCTAAGATCCTGTTTTTAGCAAGAATTCAATACAAAAAGAATCGTTTAGCTGTTATGAATATCCTATATCCCAGACTTTGATTTTTTTCTTCATCATCCAATAAGAAAAAATAAGTCAGGAAGATCAGTTACCTTTGCTCGTTGAAGTGCCGCATTTCTCAAGCTGGGATTATCAGCATGAGGGTTATCTTGATCCGTGATTAAAAAGATGCGTCGTGTACCATGTG
Source organism: Zychaea mexicana (assembly GCF_025766255.1). Lineage (NCBI taxonomy): Eukaryota > Fungi > Mucoromycota > Mucoromycetes > Mucorales > Lichtheimiaceae > Zychaea > Zychaea mexicana. The sequence goes on along the minus strand of NW_026516840.1, from coordinate 40,955 downwards.
TTTGCTTTTTGGCGTTTTCAGACAGAAGGTCCATGCAGGTCCAGAAGACATTTCCTAGAGGATATTCTTCTGTGGTAATGCCGTATTCCGATAGATCTTTTTGGCCATCTGTAACAGTGTATGTAATATGATCTTAGCTGATCCTGTCCCATAGGTGTATGCATACCCTATAATATATAGCTTACCTGAACCGAGGTCTTCAGCATTTCTGATTCTTGAAGGGGAAGGCGCGTCCATGTCGTTTAGGATATATACATGTTCATGATTAGCAGGGCTATTTTGACTTGCCTATTATCAATACAAAAAGCCAAGACGATATGAGTTTACCCATCAAAACGTAAACGAAGGTGAGAGAAGGGAGAGGGAAAGTGTATCAATAATAGTTGTAGTTGTTACTGCTTTTACTGACCGTGCCATACAAGATAACACCAACTTCGTCCTTGTCACTGCTGAACACCTTGTTCAGCATGACAGACGCGACACAGTCAAATGCGACCTTGACCGGGACCTTGCCGTTCTCTTGGGGTGTCTGCATGTCTTGTGCGCAGTCAATGAGGAACAAGATTCGGTCCTGTCCCCCCCATTGTGTCTAAATGGTTTGCAGTTTTTTGATCAATTCAAAGTTGAGTAATTAGAGATCGCTGTCGACATAGTAGGGTGGGTAATTTACTTGAGCTTCATCGGTAATAGTTGGATCGTCGTCTTCAAAATGGAAATTGCTTGACATGATTTGTATGCGGTTGAGTCGCGAAAGACGAATCTTGAATTCGCGACGCTGCGCTTGCATAAAATTTCGTGGTTTTGTACGCATAGAATATTTTGAGCCATCCTCATAAACATTTTACATTATTATTACGATCATCTTTTTTACTAAATTTGAGTTTCCATTTAAGTTATGAATGGGTTTAAATGAGATACTATGTATGGTTTGAAGAACCATGCTGACAACATTCGCAATACAAGCAATCGGCAATATCAGCTGATATCATGACCTAAAAGTCAACATCCTCTTCCTCAGACACGTCTGCGCCATAATCACGCTCATCCTCGCCTTCAGAATCTTCCGTGGGCATATTACTTGCTGATGTACCCTTGCGTCTGACAATATCATTGTTTTCTTTGGGCCTACGCAGCATAGGATGTGAAGCCTTGTTATACCTACAGCAATGGTGACAAGGTTGATTTTTCCCCAATTTGTTAGCTACCATCCAAAAACAATGATACAACGCGCGATTGTTGTAACCAGTACGAGCGACTAAGATACATACTTGCGTGTAAATGCAGACTTTGCTTTAGTTGGAAGCTTGGACATTGGTTTCTGGGGGCTCAGATCTAACTCATTTAATGACTCCAAACTATTGCGGTTGAGGTAGTAAGTGTCCAGAATTGCCATGGCATCATCGTAGCGTTCCTACACGTTCACGAGAAAGGAAACCATTATAAATTATAAGTCGCGGGTTGAGCACTGTAATCATAGATATACATACTTCAGCCAAGCTCTTGAATATCCGATCGTTGAGTGTAGGAACGTAATGTTGTCGAATTTGATTACGGTCCGCAGTCGCATTGAATCGCATGTTGCTTCTCATTTCATTCACCATACGATCAAACTTTCCTGCTTTCGAATTTTGACCGAGCCATCTATCGTAAAGAAGAAGCCATCATTGTTAGATATAAGCCTTGTGTTTCCTAGCTCTAGGATTAAAAAGCGTAAGCTTACCCTGGGAAATTGAAATTGAACCCGCTGGAAGTTCCGTGCATGAATCCTGCTGGACGCACACAGCCCAAAGCCGATTCAACAGGCATAAGCGAGAATTGTTGGACACTCCTACAAAAGCAAGAATGACAGCTCCACTAAATTAGCAAGTGCTAATAGATGGCATATAGAAATCAAAATGTAACTAAAGCTTCTTCTATCAGCGTACCCGTGAATCATTGAGTTTACAAGATCACCATCCGCCATAGCCTCTGCTGCTTGTGCTGCCATTTTCATCTCCAATGCTGCCAGTTCAGCAGGCCGACCGGTTTTGCATAGTTTGTTTGGCTTGTCAGGACGGAACTTTAGATAGTTCTCCTAAAGTATTACTCAATTTTAGTATGCGATTTCCTAGCTTATACAGTGGCGGGCGGAAGCCAGGAGAAACAAACGTACAAAAACCATGAGAGGCGTCAATCCATAGTCATAGAAATAGATATCCAATTTTTGTGCGAGCGTGTGGTTGTACCATGAGGGGGTACTGAAGAGTGCATCTGGAATATCAAACAGGTTCATAGTAGAATCTTTTTCGTTTGCCTTGGCACTATGATAGTATTTAGTCCCAGGTGCCATCTTGGTTATTAACGATGCAGGAATAAAATTAAAAAAAGTTTTGTTGGATTACTTACACAGCCTTTGCATCTTCATCACTCATCTTTTTACTTGCCAATCGATATGTTGAAAGAATATTGATAACTTGGCGGATATCATTGTGTGTAGCTTGTACAAGTTCATCGACAGCTGCAGGCTTGATGAATAGATTTTCCCTGTATAAGAAATTTCTTGTTAGTTTGTTATTCCACTGATATGTATCCCGGAATAAATCATAAATATAGACGTACTTATAGGCAATGGACATGATTTTGGATCGAATTTGGTTGACAGGTGTTCTATTCATTATCGAACATTTTCGTTAGCTATCACGCATACATATTTTCGACCGACAACGACTTTTATAGATAAAACCAGGGGCTCATAAATACCTCTTAAATCGTGCATCAAAACAAACATTCTTCAATGGTGCCACTTTGGGAGACCGGATATCGTTACAGATGCAAATGATGGGTATCTTGGTGTTTTTGATCATCCCAGCGAGTTCAACAGCTCCACCACGGTCACCGCTTGTCATGCCATCCACTTCATCCATCACCAATACAACCTTCTTCCCTTTAACAGAAACCTATGACGCGAAAAGAAGTATTTTTAACACATTGTAATTTTCTTTAAAACGATAAAAGCGAAATAAAATGAAAATCACACATACTGGACTTGGAGCACCTCGCTTGTAAAATTCTGTCATTGTTCGATTGTCAACCATTTCACCGAGGATGTCCTTTTGAGGTAGACACAAAAAATGTGGAATATTAGTACAAATCATCGATGTAAAAAGAAAACAGAAGCTTTTAAAAATCATCATAATAAGTACCTCAAGCGCCTTTTTGCTACGAACATCACTTGCATTAAACTCGAGCACCTCATATCCATTTTCGATGGCAACAACATGTGCAGTAGTAGCTAGTGTAGCATGAGGTTACATTAGTTTTCCTTTTCGGTTAAGAGTATATTTAACCGCACAAACATTGCCTGTATCGCTTCTTACATTTTCCTACTCCTGGTGGACCTGAGATTAAGACCGATCTAAAGTTGGACGGTGAGCCATTGGATTTCTTTCCGCTACTACCACCACTCTTAATATTGCTGTTATTATTGGCGTTGAGATTCCTGTGCCTAAAAACGGAAGAGGAGTCAGTTAAAGTCAGCGAAAGCAATACGTACGTTTAAAAAATCACCTTCCATCCCAGTATTACCAGTCTTTAAGCCATTGGTCGATCTGTTTGACCACTTCCTTATTGCCCACGATCTCGCTAATCTTTTTTGGTCTATACTTTTCAGTCCACAGCTGCTCAACCGGGATTCTATCGGCATGGGCACAAACGTTATTATAACTTTTTCCTTCCTCTGCAAAGTTTGCTATAAAACTCCACTTACGGTTCTCGTTTATCCACCAAAGCAGCTATCGCCTTTCCTTTTCCTTTTAATGACGCAGATGAAGACACGGTAGAAGTCGAGGCAGAAGTTAATTTTTGAGACTTGGACGGCAAAGACCTTGTCACCAGTTTATAAAATCCATCTTCATCAACTACAATCGTTCCGTACTTGTCTGCTTTCTTAACAGCAGCAGGATCAGATCCACGTCCCTGTACCAAATAGGTCGTGCTAAAGTTCATTTCAGTGGTAACGTTGCTGGATAACAAGAATTATATTAATTTGAAGGTTGTTTTTCTGAATGTTGTGTTATCTGCTAAAGATGTAACATACCCGCCATAACGCTCGACGATCTCGTGGGCAGTGTCGCTAGTCATTGAATCGAGAGTCCCGGAGAAGACGAATACTGAGCCTGTGAAACAACCATCTTTACCGATAGGTAACGGCCGACTACCCAAAGCCTGTGGGGTACCTGTACCAGGACCCTGCTTCGATCTATGGAGTAAACATATTAACATTATGCTTTGAATGCACAAGATTGGTCTTCCTCTCTATCAATATATCAAGATATTACTCTTTTTCAATGCTTACCCTTCTGCCTTTACTGGGGTGGTATTGATTTGTCGTAAAGCACCGCTGCTGGTAGCTTTCGATGACGACGAAGATGCTGCTGCTCCGGCTGAACCACTGCTGCGTTGCCCCATTTTGAAAGCAGACATGATATCCTGATCAGCTTGCTTTGTAGACTTTTCGTTCGGAGTCTTGCTTTCAGTAACAGTTATAGACGATAAAGTGCGTGCTGGAGCTGCTGTCTGCTTACTCTTAGATGTCGTATCATTGCTGCTATCCTTTGTTGCTGTGGATGATGATGCATCAGCCGCGATCTTTGAGCCAGATAGCGAAGCTGCAGAAAGATTAAGTGTTGTTGTTGATGGTTTCGTTTGCTGCTGTTGCTTTCGTTCTTTCTCTACAGGTTTAGGCGGCTTTTGCTCTTGAGGAATCGGTGACACTGCTGGAGCAGCGGTGCTCTTTTTGCCCTTGATAATTTCCATATCGTCGGTATCCTGCAAGATCGATTGCGGTTTTTTCTTGCTGCTATTGTTGCCCCTGGATATCTTTACCGTAGCAAAATAATCCTTAGGATCGATCGCTCTAATTTTCTTGTTCTTGTTGCTATGATACGTGTATATACCACATATTTCTTCGGTTCAGCACTTTTCTGCTATTTTATCGGTCATGTATACAAATACAAGGTGTCACTATGCGGGTTGACATTACCTGCCTGCATCCTCTGCCTTGCGTTTCAAGCTCTTACCAGCTCCCAAAGGTTGTTGACTAATTTTATTGAGTACTAGTGTTAAGTGATAGTATGGTAATTTGAACGTCCATATGCGTTGATGTTTTCATTTTAATAAAATTAAAAAAAAACGTACAAATCGTCGTCGTCAAGATCCATGCTGTTCAATTATCACAGAAAAAGTGTTTGTTTTTTCTAAAGTCTGTAAGTGGAAATAGCAATCAATTCAAACAATTCTTTTGCCAGGTACACAAACTCGTTTTGCATAATTGACTTACCCAGAGGCCTTTGTGCCGAGTATTTGCAAAAGAAAGGGCAAGTTCTGGTGAAACGCGCTTGATTTCTATACGCGACAAATTTGAGATCCAGACGCAGCACGCGTATTCTCGTATTCTGTGCTGGCAACAACACCCATAACTATGACACTATTAAATTTAATGTCAAGACTATTAATATATCATACTTTATATTTTGAAGTATACCCCTTCCACTATCGAAACGTTGTGAATACACAAATGGTAATGGTTGGGTACCTTCAACAGCAAGCATACCGCTTGCTCGCTCAGAAAAAAGTCGTGTCCTTTGTTACTTGAATGCTTACCGTTTCGTTCCTCCTCTTGAATAAACTTTAATATAGTTTCGATAACCGTCTCCACCTTAGCTTTTGGTAATTTTTTCAACCAACGTGGTGAACGGGTCTTGATCGCTTGCGTTAATAAAGCATCTGCAAGCTCGGTTTCTTTGAAGATCCGGCAGGGTTAGAGGGAGAAAGGTTACTAAATGCATAACGTAAATAGTCAAATAAAACAGCTCGCTACTTACCAACAAAAGTGGGGCATACTCATGTTTTGAAGAAAAGAGTATGAGAAACACGAAATTGCTTGGTCATATTTGTTGATATTGTTGATGAATAAAAGGTCATGTAAATTCTTTACCAGCATTCACCCAACATTACTAAAACAGCATTGTAAAATCCCGCATGAGCGTACCCATCCGACAACACCGAATTAAGACGCACAGTAGATGCCTACAGCTCTAATGTTCTCACAGCTAACAAGAAATTATCATCGCCGTTGTCTTAAAATACCAGATATGGAAAATAGTAACAACAAAAAAAATCCTTACGGTGTTCCTGGAAGATCAGCGGCTGATGCCATGTTGATGATAACGCCTCCATTCGTTTGTTGAAGCATAGCGACTTTGTCTCCCTTGGTTACTGCTGTTGTATTTATTGCTATCATCCGCTCATCCATTTCATCTATATTTACCAAGCATCCGTTAGTAAGTCGCATTTTCTCCCTTAAGTAATTCAAATTTGGGTAATTTATGTATCCTTCATCGACGACACGTACTGTATCATCAAGAAGCATGAACATTGTGTTTGCATTGCATCCAATTCCAGCGTTAAAGATAGCAATTATAAATCGTGAAATACAAAGATGCGTAGTTGTTATAACAAGGGTCTCCGTAGAATGTTTGCAGTGATTTAAGAAGCACATATACATACATCAACGCTACCAAACCGTTTTTCGGCCAACTGAAAAAGGGCGGCATTGTTGCTATACTTTGTAATATCGCTATGAATGTATGCGGCAACCTGATCACTTTAATAATAATTCCATCAGGTCATTAACAAACATATTGATGTTTTTACTTTTATGCCAACTCAGCAAGATCATTAAGCTCACGCACGGTCACGTCTCCTTCGAAATCAAGGATATTTTCAATGACAACTTTGGCTCCCTTGTTAACCAGCTCAGTAGCTACCGCTTTACCTATATTTCAACTTATTACTGCTACTTTACCTGCAAAAGGCTTTTCACCAGCTGTCATTTTGGCCTTTGTAGTATTGAGATATTGATGGAATTCGATTTAAACTGTTATTAGTGCTAAACAAGCGACTCTGGTAGAAAAAGAAGAAAGAAAGAGAGCTAAAAAACTCCAAGTACTTCTCGATACTTTTGCATAATAAGAAAAAAGCTTGGTCTATTTCGCTACTGTGAAACACAAGGCTCTTGTGGTTGCATAAATGAATACACACAGCAGATTGAGAGACCACGTAACTATGTACAGCAGCAAGTCCATCATGCTGCTACAGTAGCCATTGCATAAGTCTGTATTCTATTATACGGTACTCTTGCGCTGTAATTATATACTCCTATCCACTTTCTGAGCAAGTGGTAGACATGGTATCATATCACTTGATAGAAAGACTCTTGTAGCCCAAATCAATGCATAAATTTTACGTCCTTTATGTGTTAAGCAATGGAAATAACATATGTTTAGAGCTGTTGTTGTTCGTTATCTTTTACAGCTATTTTTTTTCCAAAAGCAATGCTGAAAAACACCCACTCTTGCTTTCTCTTTGTTCATATTTGTAAGTGTTCCGGTTCCGGTTCCTTTTCGCTTAGGCACAAGGCTGGACGACGAACACAATCGGAGGGACGGATAGTCATTTCGGCGCTCATTATCAGTCGTCGTCCACGGTTGTATACACAGTGCCCTTGGATGCGTGACCAGAAACCAAGTAATTCTCTCGACATATCGGTAAAGCTGACATGAGCTTGGTAAACATTTCCGTATACTGACCGAATCAGTGGCTCAAAATATGGTGAAAGAGAATTACGTAAAACGTAGCCATGGAGCGTCCAATTTATGGCAAGCCCTACATACAGACGCATGTAGTCCAAGAGCAAACACATATTACTATCCCTACCAACTTTAAGTGATATGCCACCTTGCCACCAATCAATGCACCAGTCGTGGTAGGAATTACTGCTGGAAGAAGTCTTGTACTGAAGAAGCTGCTCCTCCCCACCACACTTTGCTGTGGCACCTACAGTATAGACAAGACATAGTAAAACTGAGCGGATCGTAATTTATACCAAAAAGGACTATATGTTAAGCTAAGTGGGACGTAATGCACAGTAAACGGTGCTCTTAACGTATATAAAAAGCAACTGCAAAAGAGCAGGGGTTTTCTCACGGGCTTTATCATAACATCATTAATTCGGCAACGGCAAGAAGTGTGCAAAGAGACAATCAGAGACACAGCGTGAATTGTGCTGTGAAAACAGGCAACAGTAGGGGTAAATTCGCTGCGTCTCTCTTTTTAATTACATAACGAAGGCTATGAACGCGCACGCACAGACCCATACTAACGACAAGCATAACGAACGTAAATCAGCAGGAAGCAAAGGTATTCTAGGAATGAGGAAATCAGGAAGAGCGCAACACAGATCTTTCTTTTTTGGATAGTGACAAAGTTACGCGTGTGTCAAACCTTGAACGTTCCAACAGCTTTTCCCTGAAACGAAAACTATGCGCATTATGACACAGCGATTTGGCCAATTGACTTCGCACTCAAAATGCACAAAGGGATGGTGAGTGAGCAAGGTAATAATTGGAGCAACGAATTACGTGCAAAAGTGTCAAAAGTTGTAGGAAGTCATCGTGTATAGTGTTATTCTTCTGATCGTCCCAATGGATCTTGAACGCTGCTTAAAAGGAAGGTAGAATCGCACAAAAACAAACGAACCTATTAACTTTGTCAGTAGCTATAAAGAACAATGAAGGATGAGTCGGTTTCGCTAGCGGCAGCGGATACTTATTATGAGCGGGCCAACTTATCTGCGGCAGCACATACTTGGGATGGAGATGGAACTTTTGCAGCAGCATAAAACTGAGATGGAGGGTGGCACCTCACCAGCAGCAGTATTAATTCGAGATGGAGGGAAGAGGTTACACAGCGTAGTTCAAGGAACCGTTGGCGGATGGCGAAAATGGTTGACGAGCACAGTTTAAGATAAAAGGCAACGGGTCTTTTTCATATAGTGCAGCGATGGGATCCAGTGTATTGTATCTATGCCCGCACACGCACAACATTATGCACCACAGATACAATCAAAATATACTAATAAAATGGAATAGTCTGTGGGCTACGCTATATACACATGTTGTTGCCTTGATAGGTGAAGGAATGGAAACTGGCTGCTGGGAGGATCGTGTTCTTGATGTTTACTAATGCTGCATCAGGAACAACTGATGCCGGGGAATCTGTTAAGCTGTTTACTTTGTCAGTCATTCTTATATTGCCACTTTGTTGCTCGCAGAAAAGCATTTCTTCCGTGAATCTACTTGCTCATTTGCATTCGTGTCTTTGTCTTTCGCTTGACACGGTGCCGTGCACGGCCCCACTCACAAACAAGCGCCGATACCATCGGAGGGTGCAGCTCCGCATGGTGAGAGACACGTACCACTACCGCCGAAGCACGCTTGTCTACTTGACCATCAAGTACCACTCCTTTCATTTCCTTTGGTGCTGTATGTTTTGTTATGTCATAGTGGGCAACCCACAAGTTGATACGCAACCCGTTATCTGGGCCAATGAGAATTCACGGGGATTTGAAGTCCCGAACGAGAAAAAATGTCTATATAAAGCGAGCAATTTCGCCTTTCTTTTTTCTCTTCTCTTCAGTTCGTTTTGGTACAGCTTTGGTCTGTAGTACAAGGCACTGTTTGGTGCCATGACCAGGTCATTGCTTGTGCTGGGCTATTGTCATAATTCTTTTGATGATCGGCAGATTCAGTGGTCCGCCCTGAAAGAAAATTTGCAATATATACCAGTGGGAATGTGGTCATATACTCCGGCAGCCGATCGTGAACCTTCGGGTGCATGTGATGCCAACGGTATATGTTGGGATAATTGAAACGAACTTTTTTTTTATTATTTATTACACACAAATAAGAAAATGATAAACAAAATAAAAAAATATTTTTCTTTTTCGCACTCTTCTTATAAACGTTTTACCGCTTTTGCTTCGCCTTTTTTTTATGTGCACGACAAGTTCCTTTTTCTTTTTTCGCGAACAAAAAGCTAATTACTCCCCCCTCCATCCATACACAGCTCCGTGCTAAACAAAGCGGGGAACAATGACAGACGACAGTAACATGATCACAACGCGCTTTATCACACTTTGACACGCCTTTTCACCTTCTGTGATCGCCTAAATTGCTTGTTACCGCGGATATGGTGCGATCCTCCTTGTGATAAGGGGTTATATTCTAAGAGGCAACACCAGAGCGTACGCCAACAGACATGTATAACTGCCAGATCTTCAAGTTGGAAAGTCTGTTTACAGCTGCTCGTCCTTTCTTTCTTCCTGCACGTAGCTTATCACAACAGGGTTTTCTTGTCATTTTGGGTTTTACCTGATTTAGATGCAGAAAATTGCGCCTGCTTTGAAAGCATGATTCTTGGACCAACTTCACTTCCAAGAGGCGACAGGAAGGCGATAAAGCTGGCGCAATAACCGCGCAAATAGTTCTTGCGAATGTTAACCGCGTTGTAAACTGTTTGGTCTGCTCGAATTTCGTGTCTTTTGAGTAAATCGATGATGACGCCTGTATTATAAAAGTAATTTGATGTTAGTGAGTAATTCTTACGTCAATGTGGCACGCAATATTTGCGGGAAACAATGAAACGGTAGTGCTAACAAGGTTACTAATAATGAGAAGCACTTCAAAGATCTCGCTTGCATACTTTGATTTATGGATAGATACCTGCTGTTGAAGCTTGTGTGAAGGGCGCAACCCGACGCCTTCAATTCACCAAGTTATCTACAAAAGGAGCCATCTTGCTCGTCTTCTCCTATTCTTCTTTTTTCCAAATGAAATTGCACCTGATGAATGTGTGATTCCATTACTGGATTGGTATTATCATTGCTGTCTGGATTTTTCTTGTTGTTTTGCTTCTTGATCAAATAATCATCACTACCACCTAAAGATATATATATAGGTACTCACATAAGATCGACACATCAACAGTAACCATCATCAGGACAGATATGACAGGTATTTAGAAAACACACCGGTATATAATACTATTAAGTTTATAAAGGAAAGACCAACATCATAGGGATCATTCTTTTGCTTTGTTACATAGAAAGCATTATAGTATTAATTGCTTGAGAAACATATTAATCATCATCGTTTTGCGATATGTCGTTTCCCTGAATTCTTTGAGAAAAGTCTCTACCATACAAATCGCCTTCTTGCAGTGATAGCTCCATTCTTAATGTCATCTCCTATGAAGGCTGCTCTGACTACTATGTACTTCACATCTAAGCATCTTTTGTACAAGTGTAGTTTTATGTCTCACTATGATGTATCATACCTGAACATGGCACTCAAATCATTCAACACGATCGTAGTGACACTAATTTACTACGTCTTACTTTTACGACTTTGAACAATTGTCAGTTCGACCGTCCTGTAATCAGGGCTTCGACGCATCAGGCGTCACCAGTTACAACATACATATTTGGTTCCTGCATAAATGGCTCCGGTGTGTCACTATTACATTTTCTCACAAAGCGAACCATCAGATTAATGATGGCACAACTAGTATCGACAGCTGTGCCAGATGCTAAATAACAGCTACACTTAATATAATGAAAAGGTCATCATACTGATTCGGCATCTATCGAGACCGGACAACAATATTTGAGCTCAACAGAACGCAGTATTGAGTAACAATATAAAAAGCAAACTTTGGATGAGGTGAATCGATCCATGTCAATACTAGTAAACGAAATACGGCATTATCAAGATCACCACACCAATTAGCATTCATTAGGGACTCTGGGGACAGTCGGTATTGATACGCTCGACAACAGCAATACCAGCAATAATCGCATAAAAGATCCAGAAAGTAAACCGTCGTTTCGCAAATGCAAGAACCATGTTCGTCATCTCCTCGTTACCCTATCATCTATTGCCATCTATACCCACTCTTGTACAGTAGCCATGAAACCACTTTGACACCAATAAACGCATTATTTTTCTTCTCAAAGAGATGGATAAACCTCTCATGATTAAAAAGTATATCTTTCTTTTAAGAACAACAAGGAGTAAATATGATATCAATAATAAGTTGCAATAGCTAGCGCAGTGTTTTATTACATTGTAAGTTACAAATATATTACATATTTACCTTCTACTACTTATACATATGATGTTGCAATACCTACAAAATTTGGAAATTATACAATGACAGACGAGCGAGTCAAAGTATGAATGCATTTGATACAGTAATGTTTTGGTTAGAAATGAGTCATCCAGCGATAAACTGTTAAAATCCTGCTGCTGCTATGGCAATGAGTGTAATCCTTAGCAACAATATTCTGGTTCATGGTATTACAAACATGCTTAACAGAAGAAACATACCGTCGCCTACGTTTGTTAGCGCCTCGTAGACCACGGAAACCGGCGTATTTTAGAGCAATCCACCTTCCCGCTGCTTTAATGAGGCAATTTATGTGTGTATGCAGAACACAAAAATGTGTCATTTTCCTGCAAAGTTGATATGCAGAAAAACATTTGGCCGCTGTTAATGACCTGGATATCCGTGGATGTCTTGCTGTGTTGCCACTCATACGCATGGAGAAACTCCAAGAAGCTTGTTGTATTTTAATACTTCACACACAGTATTATTATGATCTGCTTGATATGTTCTTATCATGGCGCATATAAGAACATCTTATACGTACAGTTTGTAGCAGTTAAGCTACTCATCGGGTACCCTCTGTTTGGGCGGATCCTTCAAGTAATGTCCCTTCCTTTCTTTTGGAAAGTACGTTGAAAAAAGATATGAAGAATCATGAACTTGAAAATAGTCAGTAGCCTGCACTGTCACAGCCAAGTACATAATAAATAGTAGTCGTCACTAACACATACACCAGATTTATCACATCCATTAGCAATGAGGTGCTGTTCTTATGTTTGCAACAAATGACGACGCTAATACATAGTCTTGTATTTGCAAAAGAAAGTCCCATCTACTGGATCTAAGCTCCGACCACCTTACTTATTGCTCTGTACTGCTTCTACATACACCGCTCACAATTTCTTATAACATTATTAACACACTACCGAATATGTAACTGCGCGAGCCACCCTACAGCGAATTCAAAAACCAAAAACAAATACAATGTCATAAAGTTGTTTTGGTGGTTTAGTATAGTAAATAAGTGGAGAAAACAGTAGAGTGTACAATAAAGGAAAAAGAAAAATAACACAAAAAACACAAATATTTAAAACAAAAGAGGCGAAGGATAATAAAGGGATTAAATTTACTTTTTCCATTTGCCAAACACCTTGACGATGGCAGACTTGACAACGCCAGCAGCCTTGTCATTCTCCTTCTTGGTCAAGCCGATCGTGACATAGATTTTGATGCTTGGACGAGGACAGCTACGTTCTTGGTCATAAACGTATTTAGCACGGGTAATCAAAACGCCCTGGCTAGCACACTCATCGACCACATCCTGTAACAGACGTTCCTCGTCTTCACGAGAAATGTCATCACGACCGCGCGATCGTAGAAAGGCAGGGTTCACACGGACGTGGAAGAAGGGTGCAGGAGAGTACACATCACTGCCGGATAAATCAACCAGGTTCTCCAAAGACTTGTGTGACAGGATTTGACGGAAAGCACGCGAACGATCGGCCAACTCGCGGAGGATTTGAGGCTTCTCTTGGATATACTTGAGGGCTTCGGATGCCGACACGGCAAGCATAGCAGGTATCGAGGCCGAGAAACAGTAAGCGCTACCAGAAAGTCGTTGATGGTCGACAATTTGGACATTGCCAGCACAGAAACCGCCAGATGCACACAAGGCATTGGACATGGATCCAACAATCATATCAACTTCCTTGGCCTACAACAATGATTTCCATAAATCAGAGATTCCTCCTGCATCTAAACCTCTGCCTATAGCCTATATTTCTGTCTCCTGCCCAATTAAAAGAAGGAAGCTTACATCGATATTAAATAAATCAGTCAAACCAGCACCACGGGTGCCAAGAACACCAATAGATTGAGATTCATCGAGAATTAAACGGTACTTGAACTTGCGTTTCAATTCAATCTGTAAAAATATGAGAAACGTTGTTGCTTAGAAACCAAATAGAAATAAGATCTTGATACTAATTTACTCAATCCACTTACCAGTTTAGCGAGAGGAGCAATATCACCATGGTTAGCAAAAAGGCCTTCAGTTACAATAAATCGTCTAGTGAGCTTTCGCTTGTGCTACAGTTACAAAAAAATGCTTCTTGTCAGTTGTCTGTACTTATTACAAGCAGTTACTTTATGAAATTGTTAAGAGAGAGAGAGAGAGAATACATTACCACCATATCATCAACACGAATGTCATCCAAAACTCGTTCAAGATCCTGCATATCATTATGCTTGAAATAGCGAACATTTGATCTAGAAATCTGGACACCCTTTTGAACGGAAAAGCCAACACCATCATCGACAACGAGCAAATCACCACGCTTAGAGAAAGCAGGAATGACCGAAGAGATCGTCGAGAAGCCTTGAGCATAGATGATAGCCTCTTCGGTGCCCAAAAACTGAGCAATGTCGCGCTCCAAATCCATGTGAACATCAATCGTGCCATAGAAACCAGGTGGGCCGCACGAGCCAACACCATACACCTTGAGCGTGTCAATCGCCTTTTGTCGGATACGTTCGGAAGCCTGTAATTCGAGATAATTGGTCGATGCCAAGTTCATAAGCGGCTTTGCGTGGCCTGCTACCTTGGGCTTGACGGACTGTGCACCAATGATTAAAGGAGCCTTTTCAAGATTCATTTTATCGAATGACGAGAGTTGTGGAACCAATGGTTCTGGTTTCCATTCTTCAACGAGATCATCTATTTCCTAATATATACATAACAGCACACAACTAGTTGTGAGTAGAGTGTCAATGAAACGGGAAGAGCTGCACTGATATCTTCTTCTTACCTTTTCAGTAAGTTTAACGGCATTATCTTGAGGCTTGTACTTTTTGGAAAGCATGTATTTTAAAGCAAAGAAAACAAGAAATAGTTCGAGAATGATGCGGAATGGGTCGTCTTGGTAGGCATTTTTGACGTAGGATAGGACGAGATGGGAGCCAGGAATGGCATTGATAAGTTCGTAGACGGAATTCACGGTGGAATTGATGAACACGGCATGTTCACCGTCAAGATGTACACTAGGGTCCATCTTGAAATAGAGAGGGTTATACAGTTAAATATACAAAAATAGAAAAGGTGGCGGGCAAAAAACAAGAGGAAAGAAAAAAAAGGAGTTTGTCTACTTATCACACTCAGTCGGTGTTGAGGGCCTGCAGAAAGAAGGTTTCGCGGAACAAACATTGAGATTTCACGGACCGAACTTTAGTTGTCGGTGACACATACCGTTTGGTTGCAGTAACTCTCTTCTTTCTATAAGGGCATGAACTACTGTAAATGAGTAGGGCTCGCGTATTATGCTACTTTGTCTTTTGTTTCCTGGACAACGCGTCGTATCTTGGACGGTTAATATATGAAATGAGTCTTTCATGCAGCAGTAAAATGGGCTCTCTTTATGATCTCAACTACGTGCCCCTTATTTAAAGACTTATTTAGGGGCGAAGAGAAAAGAAAATAATCATGCAAGGCACTATTCGCTTAGTATCAGTGGTGTGCACATACACACCATCGTCACCTAGCAATCCTAGCTCATAGCAGCAACAGCATCCTCAAAGCTTATGAGTCACGGTTTATATGATGATAGCATATGTGACTTCTTAAGCGACCAACACTGTGCATTATGCACCTGGCACTACTCCTCTACGAACATGCGTGCATAGTGTTAAAGCACTTTCAATCATAATGAAAGGCTTACTATATACTATATGTTAGGCTAGAAGAAGGTAAAGTCAAGATTATGAGGTGATCGTCACGATGCATTATCTAACAACCGATATAAGTAAATAAAAAGGGCTCCTGATGATGACTGATTAGCGAGCCCAAAAATCTTCTTTATTTGTTGGTGGGAGTAAAATACACACCGGGAGTTGTTACAGCATCAGGCAGACGTGATTACACTAGATCAAGCAGCTCCCATTGAATGAAACAGGTTTGTTGCTATGTATCATATATGACAGCAATTGTTCTAGTAGTAGAGATACATGATTATGATTTACAAATAACAGAATTGACGTATTATGGTTTCAAGCACAGCACTTGGGCATGTTGTACATGATGCATGATCATCGGAAAATTACATCTGAGCAATAGTGAGTATCTATGCTTTGTAGAACAATGCATTAGGATCGTTGACAAAATGGCCACATAATGATAGCTCAGATATCACTTGGCAGCTCAAGAAGCACCACATGCGCAACGTCGACTATAATCAAGGGTAAATCCAGGGCATCTCGATACAAAACGTTAGGTTGTGCATGTATGAGGTACGCATCAAGAATTCATTGCTGGCTGTGTTAAGTGATCGTTACAAACCAATTCACATTATATTAGCATAGCTCTACCACCAAATTTACAACCACCGTGCAATGGATGTTACTCGATCGAATAACACCACTCCACACCCCCTCCTTCTTTTGTAAACCTGTACTAGCAAGTAACGTGCTGGTTATTTTTAGCACCACATGATATATCATCATACTCTTATTTCACACATTTTGTTTAATTTAATACTCACAACTTTTATGATTAATATTATTATTATTTAGCTGGGCTATTTATTATCATCATTATTAGCAATAATAATATCATCGCAAATGTTGTTGCCACTTTAACATAAACCGGATTTCCATCTTTGTAAGCTTTCTACATGCTAGCTGATAGAGATATGTAATTACTGTATATGACGGTAGTAGCAATAGCCCCATTAACTGGACATACGTAGTGTACTCGTTGAATACGAGACCCTCTCTCCCCCCCCCACCATAGCCCAACGATGGTAATGATTCACACTTCCTTTAAAGTTAGACAACAGAAAGATGGGACGTGAAAAGGGCTGTAAGAATAGCAGTAGTAGTAATATCAAACGTTTAAAGTTCAAGGGGGTGTGTTAGTTCGGGTGTATAAAATGATCTTTGACGATGAATTGTCAATAATAACGCGGTAAGCTTGGCAACAGATAAATTTCTTGCGTTAACAAGTGTTAAAAAACAAGGCTTATTTTTTTCCTGACCAGGTTATTATCTACAATTTACACACACACACACACACACACACACACAAGGGTGAATCCATTATCCGTTTCTATACATTCAAGGGTTTTCTTTTCTTTGCTCAAGTTAAGGGGATGGGGAGCTGGTGTGGTGGTTGTGCCGGCACCGTTTTCTGGTGCTGTTGTTGCTGCAGCTGTTGATGATGATAGATACTGCTAATGCTGTTGCAACTGTTGGTGATGGTGGTGTTATTCTCGACAACTTCTGGAATAGAATTCAAGAAATGGTGGCCACAAGTGGGAGGGATGCTCTGCACTCGAAATGATCTACGCCTAGTTCGTGTCCGTTGCTGTTGTTGTTGTTGTTCCAGTGCTCGATTTGTCGTACTATTATGAACATTTGCTCCCCGCTCTAGTTGTAGCAATGCTTGTTGCTGTTGCTGCCTTCTTCGATCTTGTTGTTGTTCCTGATACTGTTCACAATAGTAATACTGCTCGATATCCTCAAAGTTGACTAATAACATACCGGTCGACCAGCGTTTTTGAGGAGGCGTAGTAGTTGGCGTATTCGTCGTCAACAACGCCGTCTGAATGCATTGAAAAAGAAGGTCCTGATCAAAGTTGTTGTTGTCGTCGTCGTCTTTGTCGTTGTCATAGAGATTCGTGCAATTGTTTTCATTCGCTACGGTGATTGTATCGTCGGATTTTCTAGCACGCCTCTTTGTCGTATGATATTGGTGGTGTTGCGTTTTGTTCAACCACAGGCACCATGAGACGGGACGTCGGCGGCGACTCCGAAAGAGCCAGCCGAACAGGGACATTATTTATCCGGATGGATTTGTGGATAGAGGAGGTGAAATGGAGTATAAAAAGAAAGAAAGAGAAAAAGAAGAAGAAAAAGAGATCGGAGAGGAACCTACTAAAAGTATAAGAAAAAGGGTTTTTTTCTTGCATACACTACAGAAATTAAGGAGGCTTTATGAGTTTTGTGTGTTCTTGGGAGGAACCGCGGCAGGTATTATATGTCAAAGCCATTCGGATTGAGGTAAGACTGTGTTTAGGAGCATATGTGCTACTGTACATTGTTGCTCGTATAAATAAAGCAAAGCCGACAACGGTGATACACAAAAAACTTAAAAAAGTGCTCTTTTTAGGATAATGCGTACCAAAATCTGATTATTTTTTTTTCCTTCTTCTTGTTCTTCCATTCTTTCCATGTTATTGTCCCGACGCCTGCTGGTTTGGGTATTTTTCATATATGTTATCGTCCTTGTTTGCCCAAGTACTACGGCTGCAGTAGCAGGCAAAAAAGTGCCGTCGTTTGCTGCTACGCCCCCCATGGGCTGGTATGTTTGCAATCACTCTTTCGTTCGTAGCAATCATGGCTGAAACAGTTTGCACGATATGCAAAACAGGAATACATGGAACAAGTATGGATGTGGTATCGACGACAAACTCATCAAACAAACAGCCGACTCTATGGTTTTCGAAGGTGCGTCATAACCCTGTTCTCCTTGTCAAAGGTTCATGCAGAACGGAGGAAATAATCACAAGAACCAGACATGCTTACCGGCAAACGGGGGCCTCACGGGTATTTGTATTGTAGGCTATTTGGCAGCAGGATACAGGTACCTCAATCTCGACGATTGTTGGCAATCGAACAACAGAACTGCCAACGGCACGATCATTGTGGATCCTGTGGCATTCCCTCAAGGACTTAAACCCGTGGCGGACTATATTCATGCCAAAGGTAAACAGCAATCAGAGACGGAAGAAGTATTTTTTGTTTTTGTTTTTATTTTGGTTTTGACACGCCTGACGCCGGTCCAGGATTGAA
This sequence comes from Zychaea mexicana, assembly GCF_025766255.1. NCBI lineage: Eukaryota > Fungi > Mucoromycota > Mucoromycetes > Mucorales > Lichtheimiaceae > Zychaea > Zychaea mexicana. The sequence goes on along the minus strand of NW_026516840.1, from coordinate 22,067 downwards.
GTTTGGTATCTACAGCAGTGCAGGCCGCAAAACGTGTGCTGGACGAATGGCTTCGTTTGATTATGAAAAGAACGATGCTGCCAGCTATAAGGAATGGGGTGTCGATTATCTCAAAGTATGTTGTCACTTTTGTTTGAGAGTGCCAAGAAAGCTAATGCTGTTTAATGTCTGTTTAGTACGATAATTGCAACTATGACGAAGGTGTTCCTGCACTATTGAGGTTTCGTCATATGCGCGACGCCTTGGTGCAGACAGGAGTAGCAGGTCGCGACATTTTCTTCTCGGTCTGCACATGGGGCGTCGAAAATACGTGGGAATGGGCGCCTGATGTTGGCCATAGTTTCCGCACCCACGACGATATCTACAATGGATGGCAATCAATCGTCGATATCCTTCAAGTGCATTCGCAAGTGGTGCACTTGGGTGGTCCCGGCCATTGGGCTGATCCAGGTAAAACTCTTCTTTACTCTTGGCCCTTTTCTCCTGCTCTGTTGTTACACAAGATCACTAAATATTTGGTTCGATTTTTACTAGACATGCTGGAGGTAATACACAGACTTAGAATGGCACAGATACTGGCCCGTCTTTCTCTTGTGATTAAAGAACAAGATGGAATGGAATTCGTAAGACCAGAAGAAGAAGTGCATTCTGCTAAATATACGATGAGGGACGTGCGGGAATGTTATTTGTTTAGATCGGGAATGGCATACTCTCTGTTGACGAATCCAGAACGCATTTTTCGCTTTGGGCGGCGATGAAGGCGCCACTGATATTAGGAAACAGCCTGACGAACGTCCGCAAGGAGCTCTTTGATATAGTGACGAACAAGCAAGTCATTGCTGTGAATGTAAGTTCTATTATCTATATACTCTTTGGTCATGGAGATAAAGGACTAATATGGAGTATTTTCTTTTCTAGCAAGACCCTTTAGGAAAACCAGCCGTTCGAGTTATTCACGTAGCAAATGACTATGATGTCTGGGCCGGCCCATTGATAAACAACAGCTTAGCCGTAGTCATTGTCAACTACAAACCTTACGCCCAAAATTTGACTGTAGACGTTTCCTCGGTGCTGGGATACAGTGGCGGATATGCACGCGAACTGTGGACACAAGAAGAGATTAATTTAAACAAATCGAGTACTCTTGCACAAACGCTCAGACCACATGCGTGTGCAATGTATAAACTTACACACGGACATCAGTCGCACAACCTGACAGCTCCAGCAACACCAGCCATTACTACTTCACTTGCCGAAACCAAAGAGCAAGATGATCCGTCTTCTTCTTCTTCCAACACCACAACACGATCAGTATCGACGACTGTGCGATACGAGGCAGAAGGACTAGAAAATGCTGTACAAGGATTAGCACGGAGAAAAGGGTGTGCCTTATGCTCAGGAGGAGCGTACGTGATGGCTATTGGCAATGTGAACCGACCCCAGACGGGCACGCTTATATATCGCAACATTACTACGACGCCAGGAACATACACGATGCGGATTCGATACTTGGATTGTTTCAGCTGGAGCACATGCGGCGACTTTTTCACACGACGATGGAACTTACGGATACGCGTGAATAACGGTGACCCGTTTTGGATGTCTCTCAAATCCAAACGAAATCCAACCGCTTCTGGCGAATACTCGATTGGCGTCACTTTGCACGACGTGAACGAAATCGTGTTTGATGATCCGAATGGATATGGACCCAGTATTGACTATATTGAGCTCACGCCGCGTAGTGGTAACAACAAGGGTGATGATTTTAATACAGCAGCAGCAGCAGCAGCAGCAACAGAACAGCAACAAGAATCTCTAACTGACAATGTCTTTGGCTTGTCATTCTGGGAATCTGGTGATCCTTTGGCAACGACAAGACTGACGCGCGTTCTCGCCGATTTCTTTTGGGAACTCTTGTTCATTGTTGTGTGTTGTGGCTTGATCTTGCGGACAACATTATTATTATACAAGCACAGACATCGGCTGTGGTATTATAAGAAGATTTAACCGTATATCAGGACAGTATGTCCTCCCTTCCTCCTCGATCTCTCTAGACTTTGTTTTGTTTTATCCGTTTCTCCTCTCTATTGTCATCTCTACCTGTAACATATGCAAAGCGCCCTTTTCTTTCATCTATCTAGTGCTACAATCTGCAACTTATCACCATTCTAGTTATATTATTTCCTCGACAAACTCTGTAACATTACAAATGTACATATCCTTCATTGTTATAATGATACACATATACAAAACATGTCCCGTTTTAGGGCGTTCTGTAGGCAGTTAGCGACGACGCCAGTCGGAGCGTGAAACGCCCTATTGCATACGTGCTGTCCGTTTCTGGTCACGCTTGTTGCCATGGTAACCGGTGGAACGTTGACCCGGTTTCAATTCTTCACTTTCTCCTTTGCCACTGTTTCACTGTCAAACGAGACCAAATTTTCGTTTCCCTTTCTATCATAATATCAAACGCTGGCACATGTATGTCGTTATTCACTCATCATTTACCCTTGTGGTTCCGTTTCTCGCTGAACTTCTTCCAATCAAAATTACAGTAAACTGATACGTAACCATATCTACACTAGCTAGTCCCATCAACATATTTTCACTTTATGCGTACTTATCGTTGTTTCAACCAATTCAATTTACAGCTCTAATAGTGCCCCGTTCGTGTAACTATTCTCTCACTCAAGACCCTTGTCGTTTCTATCTATTTCGCTCAATCCTCCAATCATCATAAAAATAATGCAAAACCGTTCAATAAAATATCTATTAAGATCGACTTCCTACTGGTTTTATCTTCCATCTGTTTTCTTCCTCTTTCTCACTCTGCAATGTTTCCGAAAAAAACGCTTTAGCAGACATAAGAACACTAATTACCCAGTGGTAAAGGATTAATTGCCATTATCGACTTGTTAGAAACCCATCTTTAACTTTCTTTACATAGGACCACATTCGACCTTCTAAAAAAAGTGTTAACTTCAAAAACCCACTTGTAAATCGCTATTTCTTTGCATAACTCTCATAGTTTAATTGTTTTCTTAGCGTGCCAGTAATTCCTCAAAAAAACACCTTTGCAAAACCTTACGCCTACGCAACGACCCTTACTACATCAAAAAGCACTCTCAACCTACTTTGTTCTGGAGCGACTTGCAATTGTTGGTCCACCAAGACGAACACAGTGATTTTGTACCTCTTATTTTCGCAGGTTTAACACGTCCAACAACTGACGTCGCCAATATAACACCTGAGTAAAACACTTTTTCATCCGTATTAGACGGACACCTCCAGTTGTTATCACGCTGCGGGAGCCACCGCTTCCGCCAACAACATTCCGTCTCAACCTCAATCTACTCCACCATCACCACAGCCATCACCACGGACTATCAGCAAGGCTGTCCAAACAACCTCCCCATCACCTCCTCCCACACACAGTGCCTGCGTCCAAGCAAACTTGCATCCCATCACACAATCGCAAGAACATCGTGCCCGCCGTTTACTGGAACATGCTCAGCGCATGATTTCAACTCTATACACCATCCAACAATCCCCTTCTTCTCCGTACGTTCTTCTTCACCATGAGTACACCGCAGTCGATCTTTTAAAGATTACAACATTCTTAATTCCTAGACAGCTTTTACATCGAACATTAATCCGTTCGCTGATCCACCGCGTGGTCGGAAGCCAATTTTTCTTTACTCTTAACTTCACACACACATTTGTAACTTGTGATCAGTCAGTAGTACTGGTGAGAATTTTTTAGCCAAATCTCTATATAAGTTCATTACTCTACGATATCATATAAAGGTCATCTTCTGTAAATAAGTCGTGTTTTCCAGTGCGAGAATAGAAGTAACGTATGATGTGATGCATGCTTTTGTGAAATTATCACGGGTAATTTATCAGTAGTATATGGCCACCAACATGGATCCTTGACTGTGAACGTCACTCCAGATACTGTTTCCTGAGTATAAAACAGCGCAAACGTGTTTTCTTCAAAGTACCTGAAATTTCGCAGGTAGAAAACTGGTTACTTTATGGATAGAAGAACGACTATTGAAAGCTTCTCTAAACCGCCTTTGTATAACTGTCTGGGTTTACTTTATCATACACGTACCTGCTTGGATGGCCAGATCCCTGTACTATCTCTATGTGTGCTCATCGTTTCTTTAGAATAGAGTCGGCTTGTACGATAGCATATATATATATATATGAAGACGGTTATAGACTTGTTTTGAACAACATCAACGCGCTTTGTTATTGCCAAACAATGCTTCAAGTATTATTATAACGACGAAAATATTTTCAAAGCACCAAACAGCAGAATATTAATTCATTTACATAATTAAGCTTGAGTATTGTCTGATGGCCTAAAGAGTCTTCAATATGTGCTCAGGTATGATAAGACGATGCTCTTCTTGTAAGGAACAGACACATCATGCACGGGCATAAACCAATTGAAGTTGTTCCTTCTTTTATTTTTTATTTTTTTCAAGGGTATTATATAGATAGATATTTCGCCTGTTATAGATGTTTATCTCGGTTTTAATGATTAAGTGGTGATCTTCGGCTTTGATAGGGGCGAAGATGGTGTTCAAGAGAAATATTTGATCTTTTGATGGTGTATCTGGTCTGTCAGTGATTGCTGCCGGCGTAAAGAATGAGGATCATTTTCATCGGTTGTGAGGATGGCTCCTCCGTGTTGTACGAGTGTCTCTATTGTTATTTGTGGATAAAAAAGACTGTGAGTCGAAACCTCCTACTGGATGCGTTAGCTTACTTTTACCTTCCGACATTGTGCTGAACAACCCAAAGTGAAAAGGTTAACAAAGGTTAACAACCCAGAGTAAAAAGGTTAAGTTATACGCGAAACTTCATTCTCAATGACGCAAAATTATTTCTGCTTGGGCATTTTTAAGTTCCTTGAAACATGGGCATACGCTAAATTTCCCTTTCTTCATTCTTAACCTATATCTTACACATATACACGAGAAGAAAATGAGAAAACAAATGGAATATAGCTCAACCGAAATGAAGAAGAGCTCACCCAACACAACAGCCGCTCGCTCCGTACGATCGTTATGTCGTCGACTATCAACGACAGCAGCTCTACCAACACCGTCAAAAATTCCAAAATAGTAAATTGATGCTATCCACAAGCTTTTAAAAACTTCCCACAGCATTTGAAGACTTCAAAACAAAAGGTGAGTTTTTGACGACCGCCCTGAAGGCAAACAACTGTAAAAATGGGCGTAGCACAGCGGGGCCACCCTGCAAACTGATATGAACCGAGTCGTAGTAGCGAAATGGATTTTATGCAAGAACAATGAAGAAGTAGAAGAAAGGGAATTATGAGTATGCGGTATTTTCAGATGCAAATTTCATTAAAAAAGAAAAGAGAAAGATGACGGGGATGGATGAAAGGATAGTAGAAGATACATGATTCAGTAGAAATGGCGTGGGGTGGGGGTTGGGGATAAACGTAAGAGAAACGAAAAAAAAAGGAAAGATAATGCGTAGAAGAGAAAATAAACAGCGATATTGGAGTAGAAGAAGGAGATAACGAAAAAAATAAAAGGGTTATTGTTGTTGCGTACTAATTTAAACGAAGTAGCTGAGGATATATCATGAAAGGGAGATATGGATGAATGTGTGGAGCGTGTTCTTCTTTGTCTGTTCAAGAGGATGGTGAAGATGGTGAAGACGAGGATGTGCAGAAGTCGACAAACAGATTCTTGTATGGGTCTTCTCCGTCAGCCGATGGGTTTCGATCCGTCGCAATAGTGTCAGGATATTTCTCAAAGTTGCCAGTGTCACCAGGGTGACGATATTTTGGTACAATCGGTGCCTATTATCGATATCATCCTGTTAGTCAGGTCCATTGTTACCGGCATGCGCTTACGTTTCCACACAATATGATGATATCCGTGTGTTGTGCAGCGCACAGTGGCACTTTTTGCTTCACATGACAACTTACCCGAACAGTCTTGTCCAAGAGGCCTATCCAATCCACGCCTCTAAACCATTTGTGTCGCTTGATATCCTCTGGACCACCCTGTTGTTATCATCATCAAGAATAGTAACGGTCATTTTAGCATGTGATTGTGTTGTTGTGGTAGAAGAAATTTTTCGCTTATCGATGGATAAGTAATATATATATATATATATGTTTCGTCACCAAGAATGGCAACATTTTACTGCTAAACTGACCTTGAGATTGCCTAATCGTTTTGTCCGATCGCCGACGAGCAGCCGTTTCAAGAGATCTTTGGCAAGTGCATCGAAATGACTTGGAAACTGTACACGTCCTGCCAAGATTTTTTCATAGATGCCAAACGAGTTATCATCAAAAAATGGAGGATAGCTAAATCAGAATTTCAAGTTAGCGAGAGCTCCAGATAAACGGGGACAAGTAGCAACAGTACGGATAGTAGTTACCCAGCCAACATTTCGAAAATCAAGATGCCCAACGCCCACCAATCAACAGCTTTTCCGTGTCCTTTGCTCTGAATGATTTCAGGGGCCAGATATTCTGGCGTGCCACACAGCGTCCATGTCCGATCATCGATCTGCTTTGCGAATCCGAAATCTGTCAAGACGATATGCCCGTTGTGATCCAGTAACAGGTTTTCTGGCTTCAGATCGCGGTAGACAATGTTTTTAGAGTGGAGGTACTCGATAGCGAGTACAATTTCAGAGGCGTAGAAACGTGTCATGTCGTTGGTGAATCGACCTGCTCGTCGCAAGTGTGAAAAGAGTTCGCCGCCCACAACATACTCTAGCAGCATGTAGAGATTGGTGTTGTCTTGGAATGCGCAAAACCTAGTATCGACATCGTCATTATTTTGTTATCGTTGATTGATGGTTGGCAGATCACAATAGAATAGATCCGATGAACGAGGGAAATTGTTTGGTTAATTTTAGAAAGGCCTCATGAATAAATATAACGTAAACACGTAAACAAATCAACAAGAGACGCTAATACACACAGATCGACAATGAACGGGAATCGGACCGACGCCAAGATCTGTTTTTCCCACAACAGATGCTCGACCTAAATGGGATTTTTTATGAGTAACTCGCCTTGTAGATGATGGCTTTAACCAGACCTGCTCCATCAACAACCGCAGCAACGAAAGAAACCCGTTTCTTCCTGTCTTACCTGTTTGAGCCGTACTACTTCGGATTTCTTTAGAACTTTCATTGCATAGTATTTGTTGGTGGTTCTGAACCTTGTCAGGTACACTCGTCCAAAGGTGCCGGTTCCTGTATTAATAATGTGGGTTGTCAGCTGTCTATTCACTTACATGCCACCTCTCTGATTGTATATGCCAGTGGCAGCAGTAGAGCGCAAGGCAAGCAGCTCCGCCCCGTTTTCGTTTTCTTCCTCCGCAATGCCAGAGATATATCATGCAGAAAAGTGATATACCTAACGTATCCTGCAATTCAAAGTCTTGCAATCCAAAGGACGGGTTACCGACATAGACTGGTGGGCGTGTGTGATAGTATTGCAGACGTTTGGCTTGTTGCTGCTGATACAACGAGGGCTGCACAGGAACAGACGAAGGAGGTGGAGGAGGCGCCGTATTGTTGTTGTTGTTGTTGTTGTTATTAGTGGTGGTGTTCAGGGGATGATTAGTTGGTAAAGCCCGCTTATTAGTGGTGGTGGTGGCTCCTCCTCCTGTCGTTCCTGTCGCTCCTGTTGCAGTGGTTGCTGGACTATTATTTGTGGATCGTAGCGATTGTTGCTGGTAAGCACGTAGATTGGACAAGTAGACAGTATGGTTGTTCCCCAGCAGTAGAGATGCATTGTTAGATTTGCCATCAAGCATGGTTGTAAAGAGCTAGTAGAAAGAAGCCAGGTGAGAGTGAGCCGGTCGTTGTCTTTGCTAATTGTCTGGGGGAGGGGGCAAAGGAGAACCGATTCGGTACCAGATGTCGAAAGAATGACGAGTATAAAAATAAGGGGGGGGGGCAATGTCGAGTGTGGAATGCAGAGATTAAAAGTCGTTTCCCTTGATATGTGCGTATGATTCCAAGGAAGAGTGAAGGAAGAAGTGGAAAAGAGAAAGGGAAAGGGAAAAGCGAGAAAAAAAAGTAATAATGGTGAGGAGAAAAGAAGGGGTGAGTTAATGAGAAAGAAAGGAAGAAGAGAGGCGCGCCACGGTATTGACTTGTATATATTTGTTATTAAGTATGTTAGTGCTGGTGCTGGTGGTGCTCCTGTCTGCTGTGCCGACGACGACGGGTTGCGATCCGATTGTTACAAATGTGGTAATGCATCATCAGCATCATCATACAAGTAAGCGGCACGCATCACACACCGCATCACGCACGCGCTATTATTATTGTTACTGCGTGGGATTACTTTATTGACTCGACTGTGTGCTGCGCGTGTGTTTCTCCGCAAGCATAGCACACCACACACAGGCACTTCTCAACTGTTCTCTTATGTTCTCTTTCTATCTTTGACTTTCTATCCGTAGGAGAACCCCATTCCTGACATCTGCTGTTAGCCATCCAGACGGGGCCTGCTGTGCTATAATGTGGGCTACTTCACACCGTATCAATCCAGCCCAACTGTCTTTGAGAATACAAGTGCCCTTGTTCGTGCAGAACGGTTCCAATTTGAGTAAAGTGGCACATACGTGCTCTAGACGTCCGTGGCACGCACCCCACTTGAAGCGGACTAGCAAATTTTGTCTTTTCAGCGGACTATCATAGCAACTCGCAAGTGCCAACCCGCATAAAAACTCGGGGAACACGGTCATGCACTGATTAGAAGCACCTTTTTTTTATTGACATACATTGACAATTTCATCCCTTCCTAGTATCGATACAAGCAACGTTGTATCGACAACGGGGACCGATGAGAGCGTCTCTTTTAGATAAAAGCGTGTTTATCCTGCACGAACTTGCAGTCTTAACTGGGGGGAGGGGAAGGGAGTGCAAACATCATGACTGTAACAAGCAAGAAGCGCAGCATGCAGATGAAGATGTGGCACCATCCACAAACGCCGACTGTGTCAAGTCACCGTTATTAGAATTCTACCTGGTTAGTGAAGTTATTCACTGTAATAGAAGCACTTATCAAACGATGCTCTCCTGAATTACCCTCTGTTCATAAAAAAGCCCTCAGCATTAAGATATGATATATAATGCCCCACTGGGTCTTCTCGTTGTCCAGATGTCCTTGCAGTCCTTTGCCCTGCTGTCAATAACAGTAGCAGTTACCGTGTAACATGTATATATGCGTATGTTGTTATGTATTATCGTTGTTGGATAGCTGGGAAATGCATGACAAGGTAGGGATAGAGAAATAGAATGAAACCGACAGATGCAAATGGCGAGAGAAAATAGAGAGTGATGATGCGATAGTATAGTAGAGAGAAAAATAATAGTACATTGAGCATAAGGGCGACACAGTAGTAATCTTTAGACTCGTGCTTTCTTTCGTGCCTCTCTCTTTCGAAGACGTTGTAAGCGCTTTGCCGACATCTATCATAGCGTCCGTTAATAAAATTCGCTCAATGATCCATCCATGCACCCCTTAAAAATCAATTTATTACCTTGGCTGCCAGAGCTTCCATGCGTTCCTTTTCTTCCTGGATCTTTTTACGTTCCAACGTGATTGCTCGCTTTCTCTGTTGAACATGCGTATCCCATCCAAAAATATGTGAGTGATACTTATCACTTGCAGCGAGTCGCGCTGTTAAAGCTAGTCGGCGCCCACTCCCTCTCGAAAGGAGGCTCGAACAACTTACGTCTTTTTCTGCTTGTTTCTCGTCCTTCATTTGCTTTTCAAGTGCCTTGACTTGGTTAATTTTCGTTCGCACTGCTGATCGCTTAGCCCAAGAGTTTCGAAGCGTCTTTGCTTTTTGTGATCGAGTTGTGGCAGTTTTTTGAAGTTTCCATGCTTTGCCTACAACAATTGATAGAAAAAAAAGTTTTTTTTTTTATAGATCAGTAAACAAGTCAATCAACAATCTCACTCTAACAATCGACATACCTGATACTCGTCGATTGACCGTATCAACAACACCTGCAACAGCAGTTTTAGGATCAACTTTGGCCGTACTAGGTTGTGTGTCCATTATGTGTTGACGAAATAGAAAGAAAGAAAGGTAAAGTGTAAAAATATAAAAAGGTGGTGGCTTCTCCGGTGCATATCAAGTAATGTTTCGGAGTCTCATGCTTACTATACTACTACTTGGAACCTCGTCGCCATTCGCAACGCACGGTTCTTTGCCTCTCGTTTTCTCTTGTTTCGAGTTCCTGGAAGTTTTCCACGACTTCTTCTCCACTCTTTTTTTACTTCGAGTAACCCTCTCTTTCGTCAAATGAGACAATCATGAACGGCAGTAGCACAGAACGAAGATATCGCCCGCCTACACACTTGTCCACGACATTGCCTCAATACCATAAATATATCAATCCTCCCACCAATCTGACCTCCTCGCCACTTCGAGACATTCCAGAACCACTCGATCTTTTTAACATTAAGCAAGACCTCGAGAATATGGTCAACGAGCCCGAGACGCGTGCTCAACGTTTACAACGAGATCTCGCTCATTTACTCGACAATGTTAAAGTTCACCACGAGAAAGGTCTCTACATATTACTGCTATTTATACATATATTCATGTGTTCGATATATACACATACAAAACAGCATAACTGTTGTTGTTGTCTTGACTTTATAATATTCTTTTATTTACCCTTTTGCTGCTTCTTCCTTTTGTTTGATGTTTTCATTTCCCTTGTTGTATAGAACAACCGTCCAAACGAATTACAGGAGGCAAAAATATGAATGTTGTCATGGAAAGAATGCGCAAACAAGAGCGTGCATCCCTTGTAACAGGTAAAAGAAAGAAAGAAAAAAAAGTTATGATTGAAGTTGGAACACCCAATGTTTCAAGCTGGCTGTCTCAATTCGTTACGAGATTTATATAAATAACTTTAACTGCTTTTTATAGACGACTCTCAAGAGAATAACAGTTTTCGCACCAATATATCGAGAGTTTCTAAAAACCAATTGGAACGTCAAGCGTGAGTGCGCTTTTTTTTCTTGGCACAATGAACGGTTGGTACAGATATCTAACATATTAGATACATATACAGTGCACTGGAAGCGTTAAAAAAACGAAGACGACGAGATGATACAGATGACGAGCAAGGTACTGTCATAGACAATTTATTTTTTTGGGCAAAGAAGAGTGGGGAAGAGGAGGGGTCAATATCTTACGAGAGAACGTCTTTAAAATTTGAACCTTCTCTTTTGTCAAGTGTTGCCGGCTCTAGACGACTCTCCTATTAAACAGAAAAGCGGTTCTCCCTCGATAGATGAAAATGTCAAACTCTCCAATTATCAACAGGTAACATAAAGAAATAATGCAGATGTTTTACTTTACAATTACGCGCGTGCACGCATTTATGCATCTATGCAGCAGATCCATTCATACACAATATCATTTAGGAAATTCGAAAGAAGAAAAGTACTGGCAGCGATCATGCTGTACATAATGGCAAACGACGGCAGCAACATCAACAACAACAGCAACAACAAAAACTAAACCATTTCAACGATCATCATAATAATCATCATCATCATCACCCGAAAAAGCAAAAGAATGCAGCAACAATGGATGACGATCTGGATTATATTCGCGTAAAGCCAAACAATCAAGTACCTATTACGACATTTTGGACTGCCATGGAGCCGTACTTTCGACCTTTCACCGAGGAAGACCGAGAGTATTTGATGGAAAAGGTAACATTTTCCCGGACGAGGAAGTGGATAAAGGAGAGATAAGTGGTCGCTGCAACTGTTCTCTTAACCTTGCGGCATCATGTTGTATACATAGCCAACAGATTCTGTCACGCCATATGAGATACCATCACTCGGCCAGTTTTATCTCGACAAATGGGCAGAAGAAGAACGGATATTACTTTACGATGACACGTCAATGTCTAATTCTATCTCCAACACCACAACATCAACAACAACTGCCCCTCCTTCTACATATTCGTCGTCGACGCGTCGATCTCGATACCCAAATCCTTTTTTTAACACAACAGCACACACAAATACTATCACTGATGATTTCAATGCCAATAATAACAACAGTAATGACCACGCAGCAACAAATACATTGAACGATACAGCAGGCAATACTCTACTAGGACGATTAATGAGCAGTTTGATTCCTGAACCGATGGATCTGGATGCCATCCTATCAGAAGGAGAGGACGACAATGACGATGACGATAGTAATAGCGAGAGCAATCTTTCCCGAAAACTGTCGATGGATTCAACCAATAGCAGCATAACAACGGCAGCAACATCCACAATGACAACAACAGACGATGAAGAGGACGACAAAGTGATTACAGAAGTCGAGTGTGTTGATACGGAACTGGCAATGCATGAGGATGATGATGATGAAATTATTGGGCTGGAAGAACGGCTTAAGCGCGAGTTGCAATATGTTGGATTGCTACGTAGCGGTAATGGTAGTAGTAATGGCAATCATGTCGATGATGAGGATGACGAGGTAAAATAATATGATTGCATCGGGGCAGTGAGGATTCACAGTTTTCAAAAAAGAGATTTACAAGTGCGTTTGTTTCCTAACTGTTTTCTTTCTTATCTATGGACGTATGCATTATCTAGATGGATTGGAATGCAAGGGAAGACGATGAGATTTCAGCGCAGCTTCGGAAACTGGGGAAGGAGCTTCAAGAGCAAATTAAGGTGAACGAGTTTCGCAAAGCACGGCTGCTGCAAGTTGTAGATACCCAATTACAATACGATCAATACCGCCAAGTACTGGATGTATTAGACATGCAAGTGGAACAAAGTTACATGAAGCGATTTGTAAGTGCCTATCTAGCATTATTGAGTTGACCACTCGTTTATTCACCTTCCCTTTCTTTTCCCATATATTCTCTCACGTATTATTGTATACAGCGTGTGCAAAAAGTCAAAAAACGCAAGTCTGGATCCGCACCCAAAGCTGCATTATCTGAACACACGATCGCAGCCATGGAAAAACGCACCATGTGTATTACTGAACTTGGAGCTATCTTTGATGAAAAGAACCTCGTTCTGCCCACCAAATCCATTTACGACGATGACGAGATAAAGCCAGAAGTTGAAACGTTGTGTACAAAAACAGAACAATAACGTAATCTTTTCTTTATTACGCTGTACATGTCTCTCCATTACCTCTATCCCCCAAACCCTTTCACTCTAACTTTGCACTCAGTACTTGCACACACATCTATAAATACACTCACACACACGCACACACACACACACACGGCACTTGCTAACATAAAAGTCATTTTACATATAAAGAAGACACCTTACAATAGTAGAAAAAAAAACTCCATCAGACGATATCTCTTGAATGAGTACATTTGCAAGGAACGTAAAACCTTACATCACATTCGCCTTTATGAGTCATCATTTGAAGCATTATTGTTCGATCGCATCTTTTTTCTGTTTTTGAGTATAATATATGGAAACGCAAAGAAAGCATCACCCCTTGACTCGAAAAAGAATTGTATCCATTTCGCACCTCTGATTGAAAACTATATATTTCAAGTCACACTGTTTATAAAAAAACTTCGACTTTTGCGTATTTTCATCACTGGCCAAAGATCAAGGGTGTTCTTCCTTTTCTTTCCATCTCACCCAAAGGAAAAAAAAAAAAAGGAAGGATCGAATTCTCCCAGGACCAAAAAAAGAAAGAAATAGCGTTTTTGGGTTCCAGTCAAAAAAGCAATTGCCTCAGTTCTCTGTTCGAATAAAACAACATATGTATATTCAGGATTAATCCTCGAATTGTATAATCGATTTGTCTTCTTCGGCAATGTAAATGCTTCTTTGATTTTGGAACACACAAAAAACACACGCTCCTTTCTGATTTTTGTGCAATGGAAGAGTTAAAGATACACAGTACCCAAACATTGCGCGTTATTTTATAGTCTATTTTTTTGGCGGGGTTAAAGCTACTGGGGTGGACTCTCATCCAATGATATTAAAAGTTAAGCAACTGCTCTCTGGGTGCAAAGTGTGAGGGTAGCCAATGAGATAACAAGTTAACGGCTGTGTAGCGCTTGTGTGTGGGTATATCAGTTGGCGTTTTGATTGTTCCTGTCAACCATTGCACTTTTACACTGGTCTTTCGTCTTGTATTTTTTTCCCACTCTATCACCTCCTCCATAACGTATTTGACAAATAATGAATGATTCTACTTCTCGGTCAGATGGAAAACGTCGTCGCGGTAGACCTCTAGGTAGCAAAAATAAAAAGCAGAAATCCTCCTCGGCTCGCGCTCGCGGTCAGACGAGCTTGATGCAATACGTTCCTTCGCGCTACCTTTCTTCAGAACAACAGGACACAACAAGCGCTGAGGCCACAGCCTCACCACCCGATATCAATGAGCAACCAAGCTGTGAAGTTTCCTCCCAACAGGTTGTATCCGGAAAGGGCCACCACATATATATACTTATTGTATCGATTATATAGGCTCGTGTGGATGACGATAACTATACTTTAAAGGACTTGATCGACGAATTAGAGGAAGAAAATCATACTAATTATGATACTGGCGTGGAAAACGAGGAAGATCCCATCCCTGACGAAGCACAAACACTCAATGATGACGACAGGGGATACAAAGAAAAAAGTTTCGGAGTGCTCGCCCAGTATTTCTTAAGTATCCAAGATCGTATCAAGACCAAAGATGGTGGTTATCCAAGGGAATACAAGAATGGAACTTTTTGGATTGAGCCAAAGTCGCCTTATTTTGCATTACGAGACGAAAGTATATTAAATCCCAAGCTATTGTACTTTCCTCGTGTATTTCTATGGTTCCCTCATTTATGTGTTTGAAAGATGCTTTTATATTATGTCAAGACGATATGAATGCAAAACCTGTCATGCCTCATAGGGTGCACACGATGAAAAAATCTTGAAACAGCTGCCCGACGAACTAGCAGCAGAATCTCCCGCCATTTTTTCCTATCGGTGTGCTATCTTTAAGGATCTCATTGACATTTTACGACCATGTATGCAGCACGGTATGGGAGTTGCAAACTTTCAAGATATGCTACAGGAGCTGCACCTCAAACGCCATATCCGACTGCATATCATATACACCCTATATCAAATACATCGTCGAACGAACCCAACCTACAAGGAGACCGAAAATCGCATCAGAAGCTACCCTGAGTTCTCGACATTCAAGGATTCTCAAGGATACGCTGGATACGTCCCTTCTATACCATATTTTCGACTCATATACAATGCTATCATGGATGTTCTTCGGCCAATTATGGACAAGCAGATGGTTACTATCGATGGAGAGATACTCAAGGGAGACCACACATTCAAGTTTCTGAAGAAAGTTGCAAAAATGGGTGACGCACCGACTTTTGGCGCTCTATATACTATATGTAACGAGTATGAGGAGACACGAATGCAATTGCTAGTCCCCACCAAGTCATTATCGCATTTACAGACGCCTTTTCAGGAAATGATGAAAACATACGACATGTACGGGTATAAACCACCGCAGCTATTTTTTACTGACAACGTCCGGGGAAACAAGGCGTTCCTACTTGATAATATCAGCTCATTGAAGAACGGTCCCAAGATGAACAGTTTGACTTTAACTGAATCTACCCGCAACAATCACATATTACACCTGCCAACCTTTATTACTACGCACTACATACGCAATGAAACCGAAGCTGAAGAAAAAATACGAACACCATCTTGTGTGATATTGATCCACAAACGATTGTAATTGGCTTGGGTTGCGAATGGAACTTCAGTCGACATGCTTCCCCTGGCAAAGTGGCAATATTACAGTTAGCATACAAGGTATTGGCTATGTTCTGTTACACTATCGTTTTGGCAAGTTACAGCTTCACACTAACAAAATAACTTGTGGTTTAGAGCTACGTCTTTATCCTGCCAATCCACCAGTATAATAATATTCCTCCTTCTATCGAAACTCTTCTAAAGTCGTCCAAGGTCCTAAAAGCTGGCCGTAATGTTAGTGGTGACTTTAAAAAACTAAAGCGCGACTACGGACTAGACTATCATGAAGGCACGGGGTTGGAGCTCGGCAAGTTCTCTCGTAGACGAGGCTTCATTGAAAATGGAAATGTAGGACTATCTACAATTGCTGAAGAAGTACTTGGGGGTAGGATCGAAAAAAATGATAGAGACAGCAACTGAGAATTACAAGATCTTTCCGAGAATCAAGTGTATTATGCAGCGCTGGACGCGTGGGCGTCGTTGGCGATATATACAAAGCTTGTGTGTTTTCGTACACTGGGTAAAACTGTACTAAATCCTCCTCCGCATGGTGGGTACGTTGCTATTTATTCCCGTCTTCAATGTTCATTTCCAATTGCATATGGCGAGATATTACACAATGAGCAGCAGGTACTTTACGATTTACGTAATATTCTTTGGAAGAAATGTATGATTCATTAACAACATGTGCTTCTCTTCATGAATTACTAGATAACATTCGACGACAACATGGCATATTTATCGATCAATCACGTTTGTGTTCCTGGCGCAATTCTTGACTCGCACACTCAAAAAAAAAAGTCGCTATGTTTATGGAGAGAGCAACCACCGCATCAAGGCAACAACCGATCACAAGCCAACATACCTGACGATATGCACGATACACCTCATATAACCGACAGTATACCAGACGATAGTGATCAGGAGTCAACATCTTCTTGTTCGACGTCAACATCACACGAACCCAATGACAACTCCAATGAACAAAGCACATCGAATATACCATGTTCCGACTCTTCAAGCTTCAACTTCACAAATATTTATGCGCAGGATACCCAGCAGCAACCAGTATATTCGAGAATCCTAAAAGACATCTATCACTTCATGGCGCTTATTAAGATACCCAAACGGCACGTTCTCGCAAAAGAATTCTCCCGGCAACTACGCAACGCTATCTTTGTTGTGCACCAAGAAGATCGGCAAAAAGTGGAGCAATATCTAGCGACTAAAAACATTACATGGGAATACATGCTGAACACGAATCCATCTTGGGTTATGCGAAGAGTGAAACGTATCGTCCCACCACCACACGAGCTCGGTCCTAAAGTCCAAAAACTTTTTGCTGAATACATACAGTAACCTAATTTGCACCAGAACTGGAAGGAAATTGTTTGATAATGATGCCCACCGTCAAGCCCAAAACATGCTCAAGGCAATATATGAAGGCCAAGTTTCTGATCATCCCAATATGCCGCTGTACTATAAAATTGGATACGACAAAAAAGCAAACCTTCCCCTTTATCGGTGTGCCCGTGGAACAAACTCTCTAGAGGGTGGAGTCCATCAAAACATTATCCGTGCTATTGGTTCTAGCGGTGTCGGACCACATTTGGCTGATTGCTTTCTTGCTGAGTATCGACTTCGTCATAACTTGAAGGTAAGAGGTGATATCCACTGAAATCAATTAGTTTTGATATTGAGATACCTTATATAGCAGGTCGGCACTATGAATCGATATTTACGTCAGTACAAGGGACATTATGATCCATGGTTGATTGAAGCATTGGTATACCTACGGATGAAGCTTGGGATTTTCGGCACTGGTGGTGCTATTGAGGAGCAAGCGGGTGCCCATGTCCAAGGTTTGAACCTGAAAGAGTGCAGCGAGACATTTGGTATTGCAGTATTTGCACCTGACGTTGCTCGCACACTTGGGATAGACATGTCTTCAGCAGAAGAACGAAACAACGAAGAGCATCGCGACCAAATGAATACGCTCAAACCTCGGCCATACTCTCTCAACATGAGTATCAACATCTTCTTACCGCCTGGTTCTACGGCCAATCCTTTGAATAAGTGCTACATCTTTCTTGCCCAAAAACAAGGAACAAAGTATGCTGTTACCCCTGTCCACACGAAGCAGGAATTCGAAAAGTTTTAAGAAATCATCCATGGACCAGCTCTGTAACGGTGCATACCGTTACGACGATATCCAACCTGCATGGTTGACGATCGACAACGCATGGTTCAGACGATAGGATGACTTGCGGTCAACCGCATGGTTGAATATGGAGTAATAGGCGTGGATATTCTAGATAGAAGTTATGATGTAGATCAATACTTAGACGATAGCTAGCCCCCTATTACTCGACGTATATATAAAGACGGGATCCTGAGTTATATGGATCCCTATCGTTTTATCCTTTGATATATCCGAGTCTCACCTTATTCATTGATCCACACTGTCTACCCATTCACGTTCCCGATTGTAAGTATCTGGGCCGACACTGTTACAAGCTCAAAGAACTATTGGCGCATCAGACTGGACCAGATTGGCAAAGCTTTGGAACGCATCCACATCCAAGCCGGTAGATGGAGTAACAGTATTTTACAAGACATCAGATCATCTAAAAATGCATTACGAGCGATGGAATGAGAGACGATTGACACGCGCTAGCAAAGCAATTAGCGATGGCATTTGTGAAACGATGAACGCAGAATTGATGTCACCAAGCAGAGGATATTCCACATTACCTGCTAGCACACCGTCACCACCTCCATTTGCCCTCCAATCCATAGTACAAGAAGATCTGCAAAACTCGTTACCATCATCAATAGCAGTAGCTGACCCGTCAGCAGTAGCAACAACTATCTCATCATCAACACCAAACTCTCTCGGTGCATCACCATTAGGTTTTAGTCGCAATTGTCCTAGAAGAATTGCTCTGGCGCCATCACCATTGTCTACACCATCACAACCACTGTTTACAGCTAATGTACAAATCCCCAAGAAACGAGCGCGCCGTAAAAAACATGTATTACAGAATCCTAAAGACTAAGCTACACACCCTTAGAACTATATACATATCATATTATATTTATATCTTTATATCTTGTTATGTATACCACTATATACTTTTACCGTCATCGATAACACTCAACAATAAACGTATTTTATTTCAAGCTGCTCCCAAATAGCTTATCAAGTCTTTTATTCTTAAAAAAAACATTGGGTTCTTCCCCAGGAATATTACTAGGGCCCAAATATTTCGTTTCCCTTTCTATCATAATATCAAACGCTGGCACATGTATGTCGTTATTCACTCATCATTTACCCTTGTGGTTCCGTTTCTCGCTGAACTTCTTCCAATCAAAATTACAGGAAACTGATACGTAACCATAACTACACTAGCTAGTCCCATCAACATATTTTCACTTTATGCGTACTTATCGTTGTTTCAACCAATTCAATTTACAGCTCTAATAGTGCCCCGTTCGTGTAATTATTCTCTCACTCAAGAACCTTGTCGTTTCTATCTATTTCGCTCAATCCTCCAATCATCATAAAAATAATGCAAAACCGTTCAATAAAATATCTATTAAGATCGACTTCCTACTGGTTTTATCTTCCATCTGTTTTCTTCCTCTTTCTCACTCTGCAATGTTTCCGAAAAACACACTTTAGCAGACATAAGAACACTAATTACCCAGTGGTAAAGGATTATTTGCCATTATCTACTTGTTAGAAACCCATCTTTAACTTTCTTTACATAGGACCACATTTGACCTTCTAAAAAAAGTGTTAACTTCAAAAACCCACTTGTAAATCGCTATTTCTTTGCATAACTCTCATAATTTAATTGTTTTCTTAGCGTGCCAGTAATTCCTCAAAAAAACACCTTTGCAAAACCTTACGCCTACGCAACGACCCTTACTACATCAAAAAGCACTCTTAACCTACTTTGTCCTGGAGCGACTTGCAATTGTTGGTCCACCAAGACGAACGCAGTGATTCTGTACCTCTTTTTTTCGCAGGTTTGACACGTCCAACAACTGACGTCGCCAATATTACACCTGAGTAATACACTTTTTCATCCGTATTAGACGGACACCTCCAGTTGTTATCACACTGCGGGAGCCACCGCTTCCGCCAACAACATTCCGTCTCAACCTCAATCTACTCCACCATCACCACAGCCATCACCACGGACTATCAGCAAGGCTGTCCAAACAACCTCCCCATCACCTCCTCCCACACACAGTGCCTGCGTCCAAGCAAACTTGCATCCCATCACACAATCGCAAGAACATCGTGCCCGCCGTTTACTGGAACATGCTCAGCGCATGATTTCAACTCTATACACCATCCAACAATCCCCTTCTTCTCCGTACGTTCTTCTTCACCATGAGTACACCGCAGTCGATCTTTTAAAGATTACAACATTCTTAATTCCTAGACAGTTTTTACATCGAACATTAATCCGTTCGATCATCCACCGCGTAGTCGGAAGCCAATTTTCTTTACTCTTAACTTCACACACACATTTGTAACTTGTGATCAGTCAGTAGTACTGGTGAGAATTTTTTAGCCAAATCTCTATATAAGTTCATTACTCTACGATATCATATAAAGGTCATCTTCTGTAAATAAGTCGTGTTTTCTAGTGCGAGAATAGAAGTAACGTATGATGTGATGCATGCTTTTGTGAAATTATCACGGGTAATTAATCACCAACATGGATCCTTGACTGTGAACGTCACTCCAGATACTGTTTCCTGAGTATAAAATAGCGCAAACGTGTTCTCTTCAAAGTACTTGAATTTCGCAGGTAGAAAACCGGTTACTTTATGGATAGAAGAACGACTATTGAAAACTTCTCTAAACCGCCTTTGTATAACTGTCTGGGCTTACTTTATCATACACGTACCTGCTTGGATGGCCAGATCCCTGTACTATCTCTATGTGTGCTCATCGTTTCTTTAGAATAGAGTCGGCTTGTACGATAGCATATATATTTATATGAAGACGGTTATAGACTTGTTTTGAACAACATCAACGCGCTTTATTATTGCCAAACAATGCTTCAAATATTATTATAACGACGAAAATATTTTCAAAGCACCAAACAGCAGAATATTAATTCATTTACATAATTAAGCTCGAGTATTCTCCGATGGCCTAAAGAGTCTTCAATATGTGCTCAGGTATGATAAGACGATGCTCTTCTTGTAAGGAACAGACACATCATGCACGGGCATAAACCAATTGAAGTTGTCATTGATCGCGCAATCGCTCGAAGAACCAATTGATATGCTGCGATCCCGACGCGTCACGATATGTTCTCTGACCTTTTGGCGTCACTTAAACACGTATACAACTGTCAAACTTCGTCCTCTCTTCATTTACACAGCTCTCCCTTCTACATATTTCATACATCCTTGTCATTATCTTCCATTGAACCAAACACGTCCCGTTTTTCACTCACTCTGATGACCGCAACATTGGGCAACATCGTATTCAGTCAAACCAAACCCTTTGCCGTCAACGCATCAACACCAACCAAAAAACGTTATGACCAAGCTTACAATTTGTTGCACATCCACGTCCCTGGCTGCGACAATGTGGCAAAAATAAGCAAGTTATTGAAACGCCATGGCCTGCTACAAGAGTGTACCCCTTTCACCGATTTGTTGCATAAAGCGAGAGCATACAACTGGAGACAGCGCCACCGATCGCTGCAAAGGGGCTGCTGCAGCTTGTGGCGTCGGCATATTTGAAAGACTTGTGCATTTATTTGTTTTCCCAAATGGTTCGAGATATCGGATCTTGAAAATTTTAAGGTTTGTTTTTGCATGAATTTGATAGCATCTGGTATGTCCAAAAGTACTCACTTTCCTTTTTCAATTTCAGACACCCAAAGCAAGACAATCCAAGCAGCAAGCTTCAACACCACCACCATCGACAGCAGCCACCCTCAAAAACGATAATGACGCACGTTCATTGGATTTTTCTAAAAAAACTGAATTTGACAAGGACAACATCATCAGTTTTTTCATTGACGGAATCAGATATCACCTCTGCAAAGAAACCAAAAAAGCCCTAGACAAATCAGCTACTACTGCAGCCGCATTGAAAGACCTTGATAAGCTCCAACAACAGCACAACAATCGAAAAACGTTGCCCAAAGGCATCTTAAATACAATACAAAAGTCAATTTTACGAAATCACCCG